>NW_022990293.1:112500-158833 GCF_902827175.1 Gymnodraco acuticeps | reverse complement strand
AGTTCATGTGATATAATGTGAGTTATCTGGAACAAACTCCCAGAAACCTGCAGGTCTACTTTTAAATCCAGGCTGAAGACTTTTCTTTTTGTCGCTGCTTTTAATTGAACTATTCATATCTTAGACTGCACTGTAACTTTGATCCATGTATTTTTTCTTTTAATGTTTAATTGAACTATTCATATCTTAGACTGCACTGTAACTTTTATCCATGTATTTTTTCTTTTAATGTTTAATTGACAGCACTGTAACTTTTATCCATGTACTTTTTCTTTTAATGTTTATTTTATTAGCTTTTCTTTTTAATGACTGATTTTAAATGCCTTTTTCTTAATCTCTTTCATTTTTTGTAAAGCACTTTGAATTGCCTTGTGTTGAAAAGTGCTATATAAATAAACTTGCCTTGCCTTGCCTTAATGTGAGGTAATGTGAGGTAATGTGATATAATGTGAGGTAATGTGAGTTAATATCAGTTAATGTGAGTTAATGTGAGTTAATGTGAGGTAATGTGAGTTCATGTGATATAATGTGAGTTAATGTGAGTTAATGTGAGGTAATGTGAGGTAATGTGAGTTAATGTGAGGTAATGTGATATAATGTGAGGTAATGTGAGTTAATGTGAGTTAATGTGAGTTGTTAATGTGAGTTGTTAATGTTGGTTAATGTGAGGTAATGTGAGTTAATGTGAGTAAATGTGAGGTAATGGGATTAAATGTGATATAATGTGAGTTAATGTGATTTAATGTGAGTTAATGTGAGGTAATGTGAGTTAATGTGAGGTAATGGGAGTTAATGTGAGTTCATGTGAGGTAATGTGAGTTAATGTGATATAATGTGAGTTAATGTGAGTTAATGTGATATAATGTGAGGTAATGTGAGTTAATGTGAGGTAATGTGAGTTAATGTGAGTTAATGTGAGTTAATGTGAGTTGTTAATATGAGTTGTTAATGTGAGGTAATGTGAGTTAATGTGATATAATGTGAGTTAATGTGAGTTGTTAATGTGAGTTGTTAATGTGAGTTGTTAATGTGAGTTAATGTGAGTTAATGTGAGTTAATGTGAGTTGTTAATGTGAGTTAATGTGAGTTAATGTGAGTTAATGTGAGTTAATGTGAGTTAATGTGAGTTAATGTGAGTTAATGTGAGTTAATGTGAGTTGTTAATGTGAGTTGTTAATGTGAGTTAATGTGAGTTGTTAATGTGAGTTAATGTGAGTTGTTAATGTGAGTTAATGTGAGTTGTTAATGTGAGTTAATGTGAGTTAATGTGAGTTAATGTGAGTTGTTAATGTGAGTTAATGTGAGTTAATGTGAGTTAATGGGAGTAAATGTGAGTTACCTGTCAGCCCACGGCCCTCTCTCACACACCAGGCCTCTGCGCGATGCCTTCCACTGCCTGAGGGTGGCGCTGTTCTGGCTGTGCTGCTGCTTCAACATGCTGTTGTAGCGCAGGTTCTCCTGGCGGCCTCTGCGTGAGAAAGGCTCCACGAATTGCTCCTGAAGAGGTAGAGTGTATGCATTAGAAAGTGTGAGGAAAAGAGGCTTCAGTAATCATCCTTTTATATGTATTATTGCAGCTCACCTGGAAGCGGATCTTGCTCTCCCCTCTGTCCCTCTCCCTCTTGTGCAGGCTGACCATGAACGCCTCGTAGCATTCCTTCCAGTAGAGAGCCATCGTCTCGTGACCCTGGCTGAACGTCTCGATTTCATACTGCTTCATGTACGGGATAATCTGGAGTCAAAAGGAGAACATTTCCATTGATGCATGGAGGAGAACTCTCTGCTCCATAACGTCTCTTGATGAGATAAGAAGTACTTAATTCATCCCAATTTGGAAAATGTTTGCGTTGCAGCAGCATAAAAAGACATGGCATTGTACATAAGAGAAATTAAAAGACTAGAAATAAACAATCCAAAATGTTAACGTCTCAAATTCTTGATAGGTTTTTTAACTAGATTAGTTATATACTTATTTAATGCGATGCTACAGTATGAACTACAATGTTTGATTGATATATTTCTTATCTTATATCAAATATAATCTGGTAACTTTGATATCAATCTCGTACATATTTGTCGAGGTAGACGCGCCACTCGGGGGATTTGCAGTACAGCTGGAAGTCCTCGAAGAAGGAGGGGCTGCCGTTGGTGTCGGGCAGCTTTGGGAGGTGCAGCTCCATGTAGAGGAGGCGGTGGACTTTGGAGAGCAGCGTCCTCAGCAGAGGAACCAGGAAGGAGTACGTCTCCTCCGCCTGCTCCTCCTCCTGGATGGAGCGCCGCAGGATCCCCTCTACCTTCCCCAGCAGGTAGCACGCCTCGTCCTGACTCGACACCTCCTTCGTCTGCAGGATGCCGTTCAGCTTCGCCGTCGCCATGGCACACACCTGGGGCAGAGGGTAATGGGAAATGAAGCTCAGCGCAAGTTCAACCAGGAAGACCGTCTTTACTAATCAATTTACTATAGCCTCATCCCAATACCCCTCACTCGCGTCCCTTCCTTGCATCTTAGCTCCGCCTCCGTAAGATGCAAGCGAGAGACACGAGGAGGTGACGCGAGGACAGAGGAGTCCTCAGGTATTAATTGGGATGGCCTCGTTCACTCAAACGTCACTTTTAAACGATGTCTGTTAATGATGACATGTGCACAGCTGTATCCCCTCTCATCGGGCTGAACTGAAGAACCCTTTAGAACCGGCCCATTTGTTGTTAAATATTTATTTAAATGAATGAATCTTTCTCTTGTTAGTCAAGGAATTCAATGTATGATGGTTGGTCCTGCTTTTGTGTTCCGTTTTGGTGTAAAATGTAGCCTACATTTAAATAAGAATATAATTATAGTAATGTGAAAGCCTTTTAGAAATGAATTGCACATAATAATTCCCACGGAGCTGTGAGCACTTATACATTTATGTGACGCTTTTCCACTCATCTTCCAGTTGTCGGTTTTCCTCTGTTGAAATGGACCAGCTGTGAAGGTGGGGGCGGGGCTTTTATATGCGAGTAGTGAAAACACTTCCGCGTAGTCTGCTCGCGTGTATCCTCCCTTTCGTCTCCTCCCTCACCCCTCCTCCCTCACCCCTCCTCGACTCCTCCGTGTGCATTTCAGCTATTGGGACTTCCTTCAAAATGGCGTGTCTTGATCGATTTCCGGGTCAAGTCCCGGAGGAGGGGAAGAGAGGAGTCGAGGAGGGGTATTGGGATGAGGCTGTGGTCTATGTTACTACTCTCTCTCCTCTCAATAAGTGATCGGGGGCGTCGCTCCCCAGCTTAACCAATCACTTCGCTCTATTCTCACAAGCCTATCATAGCGTTTTTCTTTTCTCCCTCCCCTGAAGCTCTCTGGCGCCCCCCCAGGGAGACGAGCCTCACACTTTGAAAACCGCTGATCTACCTAATTCTATAATTGTGATTAATTGTGGATTTTCGTCCACATTATTATTCATTGCATTAAAAATAATGTGGAAGAATGTGAAAACATCTCACCTCTGGGTCCTCCTGCGCCATGAAGCCCAGCAGCAGCCGGAGTCCCACCTGGGAGAGTTGGAACCACTGCGATCCGGAGGCGTACCAAACCATCAAGCTGTCCATCAGCGTCACCGTCTCCTCCAGAACCTTCTCCGTCCACAGCGCCGGATTCACCAGACCCTCGGCCTGCAGGAAGTCCTGAACCATGTGCAGCAAGCGCACCGCGTTCTCCGTGTGCTGCGGCAGCGAGGAGGCCGACGCCTCGCGGTTATCACACACCGACCACTCCAACATGCGCTCCATCAGACTGGAGGAGAGAGGAGGGTTTCAGTGGACTTCACAGCGTTTAATATACAGTTATAGTGATCTATTTCTTCTGTCTCTATGTATAAATAATAGATTCTGATTCTTCTCAGCCATTTCCTGTTTGATGCTAAAACAACAACCCTATTTCTGTTTTCTTAATTGTAGCTTGTCTGCAATAAGTCGGATTTATTAGGCAGTAGTTTGTCAGTATCAATGTCTGACCTGAGTTTGATCTGGTCGACAGGAAGCAGCAGCTCGTTGGCGGTTGCCAGTTTGGTGAGAGCAGAGAACACCTGTCCGCGCTCGATCCACGCTGAATCATCTGATCCTTCAACACCTCGCCACATCACGCAGAGCACGATCTCCAGCAGCATGCTGCACAGCTCCTCCTCCGCTCGCTGGGAGGGCACCAAGAACCAAATTGCCTTTGTTATTTTACAAACATCGACCCAATCAGGTCAAAAAAACAACAAAACTCTGTCCCCTTTCATCGTCTCAGCCTCCTCTCACCTCAGCGTTGTTGAAGGACTCGCCCAGTGAGATGTTGTCACTGAACAGGAAGCTGTCTTCAGTCAGGGAGGGCGTTGCATCTCTATCCCCGGTGCTCCCTGGAAAAGGTTTGGATGTCTCCAGAGGTGACGGTGTGCTCTGAGCGCTGCCGGGCGTTTGGCTGCCGCTGTCCCCGCCTTCGAAGGACTGAAGATGGGACAGATCCAGCATCAAACCCCCCGACTTCCCCAAGACCCAAGGCTTTGTGGAGGTGGAGGCAGAAGAAGAAGGTGTGTCCAGGAGAGAAATGGCGTCTCCGTTTTCCAGGCTGTCGACAGAGCGAGTTTCTCCCACGCTGATTCGGTCGTCCTCCAAACGGCTGCCCGTTCTCGACCTCCTTTCATGAGGAACATCCAGACGATGCGTGCCTCCCGATCGGTTGAGATCCAGACTGCAGGTGCTGATTGTGTCCGAGCCACGAAGAGGAAAGGATCCTTCCCCCCGAAGGTAGAGGCGCATGAGGGTGTCCTGCCAACACTGCTGACGAGAAATCTGCACGGCGGCATCTTGTTGGGATTGAAGCAGCTGGTAAACCTGCAGATAGACCGGGAGAACAAGTGAAGTGGATGCAGGGCTCCAAGGACATGAATACAACCTGATGCACGACATGATGAGACATAACGCTGCATCATTTATTATCCAATGTTTTCATTGATACATGCAAATCAACAAATACAGAGAGGCGAAGTCCCGCCCATCTACATCCGACCCATGGGACCTTATTTCGGAAAAAGTATGTATTGAAGTCAATGGAGAGAGAAAGATTATCTCTCGATCCCGTTTGAATTGTGCCACGAATTACACATATGATGTTTGTCAATCTTAAAAAATCATTTCCATGTCAACAAAGTCACAGTTTGTCGTAAAACTGTTGAAATATAAGACTATGAAAAATAGAAAGACTACAAATCCCAGAGTCCCGGTCCCGCATGCTGGCTCTCACGGAACCGACTAACTCCCCTTGTGTGTGTGCACAGCTCTCAACGCGCCCAGACTTGGAGTGATTTCCACCTCTTTCAATACTTTCCGCCTCATTCTGAAAGAAAGAAGTGAAATGTTCCAACGTGACGGCCGTCTTGGTGTGCGGTGCGAGACGGGAGATGTAGTTCATTGAGCGGTTTCACACAAACAAAGTGTTACGACAAATTTTAATTGTTTTGACTTGCATAATTATTTTTTAAGATTGACAAACATCATGTGTGTAATTCGTGGCACAGTTCAAACGGGATCGAGAGATAATCTTTCTCTCTCCATTGACTTCAATACAGACTTTTTCCGAAATAAGGTCCCATGGAGGAAAGGAGGGACTTCGCCTCTCCATAGCCTCCAGGGAACTAACACGGAACATTTACGTGGTCACTTCTCTCTGCAACATTTAGCGTATTGTATTTTATTTGACATATATATATATATATATATATATATATATATATATAACACTTTGTCTGAATTACTAGCACCATAGCACTATTTCATTTATATTCTCCTGTGTGTTTCCTCACCCTCTTGCAGACGAGCAGGCGTACACCAGGTCCGGCTCGATGAGTGAGCTGCACCAGAGCCATCATGTCCTTATAGTTCACCACAGAATCTGCACATTCAAGACACAAATTCACATTCATTCAACCGTGCATGGTATTGATTACATGTCTGTGTGACTGCAGGAGACAGAAAGCCTGAGCTCATTGATCTGCAGGACGGAGTAAGAGCTTCAATGCATTATATACAAGCGGAGATTAATATGGCAGGAGAGTAGACAGCTGGAAAAGCGTCTAAATCTCATAATCCTTTTTACATTTTTTGCACAAAATCAGGTTAAAGTAACTCGTACTGATGGTGCTGTTTTTGTGCCGGACTTTTTAAACCACGTTTTTGGAAAATCGCTGTCACTTTCACCTGTAATGCTTCTGATACTACAATAATGTGGTGTTTAGTCAATTTGGGAAATGTTTGAAAGATACTAGTATACTTCATTTGATAGGATCAAGGCCAAGTCCCCCTAACCATCGTACCTTTGGTATCTTCATCAATGTAACACAAAAAGTACGTAAACATGGAATTTTCTCTGTGTGTTCTTGTGATGTTTAAATAAAAACAGAGCGCAGCGGACCTGTGTGGAGGACCTGGTTGAGGAGACAGCGGATCAGGGTCGGAGTGATGTGAAGTTCAGAGAAGAGCAGCGACAGGCCGGAGTATCCCGCCTCCCTCAGACGCAGACGCTGCTTATTCTTCTCGTAGACGCGGTCGCAGCGCAACATGCGCTCAAACAACTGTGGGGAGTAACAAAAAACCAGTTCAGTAGTTACTGAGATGTTAAAGTACACACATCCTTTACTCAAGTAGAAGTACAGATACTCGTGTTTAAAAATGCTCGGGTAAAAGTAGAGAACTTTGAAATGTACTTAAGTAAAAAGTAGTAGTACTAGCAGCCATATCTGTGGCCGTAACGCACCTTGAAGACGAGTTCTCGGAGTCGGTCTGAGTGCTTGTTGTTGAGCAACAGAGCGTAGCAGGAGTCGGCCTCCGACGGCTCGAAGAGGAGCAGAAAGATCTGATCTCTGGCCGGACTCGTCTGCAGGAGGCTGAGCAACAACTCCAGCATCCCACACAACTGCAACACAACACGTCAGACATTATACTTCAGTAGGAGTAGAAGTACTCAGATCGTGTACTTCAGTAACAGTAGAAGTACTCAGATCGTGTACTTCAGTAAGAGTAGAAGTACTCAGATCTTGCACTTCAGTAGGAGTAGAAGTACTCAGATCGTGTACTTCAGTAGGAGTAGAAGTACTCAGATCGTGTACTTCAGTAGGAGTAGAAGTACTCAGATCGTGTACTTCAGTAAGAGTAGAAGTACTCAGATCGTGTACTTCAGTAGGAGTAGAAGTACTCAGATCGTGTACTTCAGTAGGAGTAGAAGTACTCAGATCGTGTACTTCAGTAAGAGTAGAAGTACTCAGATCGTGTACTTCAGTAGGAGTAGAAGTACTCAGATCGTGTACTTCAGTAGGAGTAGAAGTACTCAGAGTGTAGAGAAAGTATTTAGTGTCCAGGAGGATCAATATAAAGTCCTATTGGAGTATTTAAAGGTCCCCAGGTACACCCGGCCCTTTGAGTAATGCGATGAAATTGAGTTTGACCCCTGCTTTACCTGGTCCTCGTCTCCAATGGCGGCGATGTATCCCAGAATGCTGTGCATCTCCTCCTGAGACATGCCCTTGCTGATGTAATACTTGATGAGTCCGCAGAGAGACGCCCGGATGGTTCGAATGTCATCCTCACTCAGATCACCGTCTCTATGGCTGTTCTTCCTAAGAGCATATTATTGGTAAAGAGACAATACTTCAATATGTTGGACAGGTATGGACTTTGAGGAGTGGAGTCTCACCCGTAATAAAGGCGCATGGTGTCCAAAAGAAACTGAACTCCATATTTCTTTCTGAACAGCTTCCTGTTGTCTTTGATGACGGTGGACATGTACTGGATATGACCTTCACCGAAACAAAGGAGGACAAGTTAGAGCTGGAAACACACACACTTTCTGCTTCACACACACACACTTTCTGCTTCACACACACACACTTTCTGCTTCACACACACACACATTCTGCTTCACACACACACACTTTCTGCTTCACACACACACACTTTCTGCTTCACACACACACACTTTCTGCTTCACACACACACACTTTCTGCTTCACACACACACACTTTCTGCTTCACACACACACACACTTTCTGCTTCACACACACACACTTTCTGCTTCACACACACACACTTTCTGCTTCACACACACCCAGCCCTGAGGAATAAGTCTTCTAAAGTATGGTCTGAATAAATGCCGCACACACACACGCACACACACATCTAACCTACACACACACACACATCTAACCTACACACACACACACACATCTAACCTACACACACACACACACACATCTAACCTACACACACACACATCTAACCTACACACACACACACACATCTAACACACACACACACATCTAACCTACACACACAACAAGGCGATACCGACACACACACACTAGGCACAGCGAACGACACACACACACCACACGCCGAATCCGACACCACACATCAACGAACCGTACATCACACACAAACAGAGAAGCCGACAAACACACACAAGAACCGACCACACACCAGATGAACCGACACACACACACACCAGAGAAACTACAGCACACCACAGAGGCCCCACACACACACCACACACAGAGAACCAGCACACACACACACACACACACACCAACCACCTACACACACACACACACATCACACACACACACACACACCCCACACACTCCACCCATCACAACACAACGACACACACACACACACACACACACAACACACACACACACACACACACACACAAACACACACCACACACACACATCACACCACCACACACACACACACACACACACACACACACACACACACACACACACACACACACACCTATGCGCAGAGGGAAGTCTCCTTTGTTCCAGATGTTGAAGTTGAACAGCAGGTGTGTGTGAAGTTGCAGCAGCAGAGCGTGGTTCTTCTCAAACGTCACCTGTTCGATCAGCAGCTGCATGGCAACCAGAACGCTGACATCCACGTGACCTGCTGGCAGCTAAACACACACACACACACACACGCACACACACACAAATAACTTCACTGGCACACATGCAGAATGATTAAACACAGAAAGGTGGATAAGTGCATTGACTCGGTCTCTTAAAACCTTCTCGTCCACATTTCTCACGCAACAAAGACAGAAATCCCATTGCAGTGAGGAGACACACGTCAGTGGTTTATTTGCACTTCCACTCCTCACAGGGTGCGGTTACTTTCTCAGAGCAGCTACTCTGCCTTTCTTTTAATCAGAGTCTCTGTGGACTCTTTGATATTAATAATAATACATTTTATTTCTATAGCGCTGTTCTTGAACCCAAAGACGCTTTACATTTAGGAGGGAGGGTAGACAAACAAAACAAAGCCAAAAAGCCAGTCAGGAGGAAGTTGATTGAGAGGGGGGGGGGCTTATGGATACAGAGTCGAAGAGGTGGGTTTTGAGGCGGGACTGGAACAGGGTGAGGGACTCAGACTCTTAGAGGTATTGGGGGAGGGAGTTCCAGAGCTTCGGGGCTGCCACAGAGAAGGCTCTGTCCCCGAAGCTCCGGAGTTTGGCCTTGGGGATGGAAAGCAAACCGGCTGAGGTGGATCTGAGGGACCGGGGGGGGTTGGTAGAGGAGGAGGATATTCCCATGGGATAAACAAATACATGCAACAGGGAAGAAAGAGGGTTGAGGTAAAAAGACACAAAGGAAAAGACAAACTAGAGGAGCTATTCATACAACCGACATGAGTATAAAAACAAGAGGCGTGTTTCTTTTCTGCGAGATCTGAGGCAAAATGTGTTAACGGGGAAAATGCTTTTAAATCATCCCTTTAAGTCTTGCATTTTTAACTAGCTTGCATTGTTTTTAGCGCAGGTATGCATTGGATTGAGGTTTCTGGAGTATACCGTCTTCTGTGGTTAACAAGTAATCATAATCAGCATTTCATATTTTGTATTTAAAACTGGTTTGCTGTCAAGAAAAGGGATGGCAATATCATGCAATCAGTGCAAGGACGAAAACGATGCACATGTAGATCTGAAAAGGCTCTACAATGTAACGTCCCAAGGAAATGAAACCGACCTTCTGCAGCAGCGCTCCCACTGTACCGACTCCATGCGAGTGCAGCAGATTCTCCTGGTTGATAAGGTGCCTCTGCAGGAAATGCTTCAGCACCAACAGGAAGGTGGCCACCAGATTCTTCTCCAGGCGGGCCTCTGCAACAACAAATGATAATGCAATGGTTTTATCATTAGTGCTAATGTTTCATAGCTATACTGAGATAACGGTTTCTTTCTTAAACAACACATACAGTATCAAAGACAAAAAACAAACAGGTGTGCAGGTTGTCCATTTTGTTGAACATCCCCCCCCTACAGAATAACACAAGATTAATAAATGATAGACAAACACATGGTGGAAACAACAACAATACATAAAAAGGTCGAGATAAATGTTAGTTATAGTTGACTATAGTACATCTGTTCTAATTCAGTTAACAAAATGATGATGATGAATCCATTAAGCCCCTGTCACACTGTCCCGAAATTGACACCCGATGGAAACACGAATATTGAATTGTGAATTTCGCACGAAGATGGCCCCGAACCACACACGAAGGCAACATTTACATTACATTTAAGACATACAACTGCAACGAAAGTAACACAAACAATTATGTTACAGTACTATGATACTGTACTGATATCTTCAGACTTTGTTCTTTACTTTCTCCGTCGTTATATGTAGAAGATTACGTTTTCTCCGTCATGTTGTTTCCATAGCAACAACAACTTCCTGTCAACTCGCCTTCAAAATAATATATTATATCCTTTTCAGTTTCACAGAACACAAATTGGGTTATTTACATAATATGTGTACATGATTTTGTTGTGCAATAAAACAACCCGATGGACACACGATAAAGGAAATGTTCAAATTCGGCTGTGATCGTAGCAACATCGGGCCATTCGTGAGGGCATCTTAAGCCTTCGTATGACCGCCGGTGGAGTTTCTCAGGCTCCGGCAGCAACTTCGTGAGCGGTGGCAAAATCTTTGGCATGCCATAAAACAGCCGAAGGACCTTGAGAAGGTTCATTTTCGTGTTGAATTCGTGTGTCAATTTTGCCATTCGTAAGGCCATCGTGAGGGCATCGTGTTATCATCGGTGCCATCGGGCATTCGCCCCGATCAGAGTGAGGGCGAATGCCCGATGATAACACGAAGATGACACGATTCGACAAGATGCCCTCACGAGTGCCTTACGAAGTTGCCGCTCACGAAGTTGCTGCCGGAGCCTGAGAAACTCCACTGGCGGTCATACGATGGCGATGCCCTCACGAATGGCCCGATGTTGCTACGATCACAGCCGAATTTGAACATTTCCTTTATCGTGTGTCCATCGGGTGTCAATTTCGGGACAGTGTGACAGGGGCTTTAGGGAAGAGTACACCAGGGTTCATACACTTTCTCACCAATGACTTCTCCATGACCTAATTTATCATGACCAAAGAAAATGACTCTTTCTCAGCGGTTCCACTGAAAATGGTTTATTTGAACATGGAACAGGAAAATAAGGTCTGCATCTGAAACATGTTGAGCCTATCTAAGACGAATCAAATGGTAGGCTGTGACGGAGCGGGCCACAGAGTGACTGACTCCGCCACTGACAGCCGACACACACCAAACATTTCCTGCTCTCTTCCGTCAAATGAACCATGCCATTTCTTATTTATTTTACGTTTGTTAATTATGGGGAATGATTATGTTAAGAGGTGGTTAACCTGTTTATGTTTGGGTCGGATTCTTTTGTTGAAATGTGGTTTTGAGTTGATTGTGTCACCTGCTGATGGCGAGCCTGTGGGAGGGGCTATGGGGTCAAAAGGGACGGTGTTGGTTCCTTGTTTTTTTGGACTGTGTCCCTCGGAAGAATGTTGCAATGAAGGCAACAGCTGGGACGTGTTTGGGAGTTGGTTGCAGAGAAGGCAACCCAGAGCATGTTTACTCTGATGAGTGATGGACGGCCTGTTTTGGACTTTTATTTTGTTGTTTAAGTTGTGCTGGTTCGCTATTTATTTTGTTGCTGCTAAAAATAAAGTTGTTTTGAGCTTAAAACAACCGACTAAGCCATGTTTCGAACGGACAATTACAACCCCGTCACATAGGCTTACTAGCTTCTACTAAAATCTCTCACCAGCAAAACACCTCGACAGTTAAAAGCCATTTTACGTCTCATTACTACACGATACAGTATTTATTATCATTATAGTATTACTATTTCGGCGATTAGATAAAATATAAATTATATTTGATGCAACTTTAGTTACATTTCCATGACTTTTCCAAACTTTGGGAAAAATATTGTTTTCCAGGGCCTGGAATTTGCATGACTTTTCCAGGTTTGTAATAACCCTAAGGACCTTGGTACACAGTTTCAAACTTTCCATGTCCTATCAAATGTACAAGTGGAGCCCACCCAAAGTACACTTCATTTCCTCCATGTGTAGAAACTGCATACGTTCTGTCACCCTGCTATACTGAGATTTGATATATTTATTTAATTGTACACTTTGCATGGTGGAAAGGAGCAGGGAGAAGAAATAACCATAACAAGTTAAATAAAAGCAATATTCTTTCAGTCACAGTAAACATGAAACCAGAACACACTCAAAAAGTTTGTCTAATTACACTTTCTTTATACATTTTCTTAAACAACAGCCCTTTAAATCATTCGGTAAATAATTCCACTTCTTTACGCCAAGTACACATGCTTTAAAGTAGTACGTGCAAACTGATGCTTAAAATCTAATTTCTGGCATTATTCTGTTAAAAAAAATACATATAATGTGCACACCTGAAGCCCTATTGGACGGGAGGATGACCCAATCACCGTCTGCTGGCGTGGTCACATCCGGGGTGATGAAATCGGATCCAGGATCAATGGTTTGTTGATCAGGAGTGATCAGGGACAGCTGCTCCAGAACAGGGATGAGCACCAGCACCCCGCCCACACAGTTGATCATATCCTGCCCGGAAACAACAGCAAACCTCAGTAAGGGGGGGGGGGGCTGTGTTATGAAGCAGGCGAGGAGAAGGGCCCAGGCGCTCGGGGGGGGGGGGGGGGGTGTGTCAGGGAGCGGGGGGGGGGCACAAGATGGGAGCGTTTAAGGGTGCACATAAATTGATATAATTGTATACAGGGGTCCATTTATGTGATAATTACAAAAGTGCTTGTGAGCCAGAGGGGTTCGGCGTCAGGCGGAAGTACTGAGTAAAAAGAGTTTGTGAAAGCAGCTGATGTTCTTGTGAGGAAGCATGTGTTAGCCCAATTTCCTCGGGCTCTTCTAGCTTTGTGGGGTCTGGTAGGCATTAGATCAGGGCTTCTCAAACTGTTTTCAGTAATGTACCCCCTTTGAAACATTTTCTCAGCCAAGTACCCCCTGACCCCCTGGACATTTTTGACAGAAAAAGCCTATATAAATAATTACAATAGAGTGATGTTCCCTCAGTGTGTGATTTATTAACTCCTTAATGCATGCATTACAACAAACTAAGGATATTTTCATCTTTATGCATGAAAAAAAAGATTTTTCCAAGGAGTTTTTCAATTGAATTAATATGTTTAACAAACCAATAAACAAAATGATATATTATTATTAAAAACTATAAATACAATACACCAATGTAACATGTTTATATGAGGACCCTCTTAGTGGTTCTAGGAATATTTTATATAACATTGTGTTTTCCATGTAACTTATTGCACTAAGATTATTTTTGTAATCATGCATGGTCTTTTTTTAAATTAACCTTTTTACCTCACGTACCCCCTGCAGTACCCCAACGTACCCCTAGGGGTCCGCGTACCCCCATTTGAGAATCACTGCCTTAGACACACCAGGGAAGTAAGGGGTAAGGGGATTTTCGATGAAAAACACTTATAATTTCTCGCATCAAACTTAGGTAAGATTTCACACTACCTTATACTCTAGAAAAAAAAAACGGAGGTCTTAATATGGCTCAGACGATTCTCTCCCAAGCAAGGAGTGCTCACGCTTGTCTGTTAAACCCGTGCGCACTCTGAAATACCAGAGGAAAGGAAAGAGAAAAAAGGAACGCCCGGCTCGCTGGGTAACGAGGAGTATGTAATACAAACATTAACTTATGTAAGCGTCGATAAAAGTGCGATCATTGACCCTGAAATAGGAACCAAATGTCAGGAATAGTTCCTTTCCCATCTGGCAAAGGGACTATCGATGAAAACTAGCCTTTTGGCTAATTCGAGTACTTTTACATGTTCTTAATATGTTGATTAATACACTGTCCCTTGTTTTAAATAAATCAATTCAATCTTTTTAGATTAGCTATTATTAATCTGAGGGACTTTCTTCTTGTGTATTTCTAACTTGCGATGTGTCACTCTGTGAAGCACTTTGAGCTGCATGTGTTGTATGAAAAGTACTGTATAAATAAAGCTTTATTATTATATTTAAAATGTGCTGCATATTTCTCCCACCTTTATATCCCAGTTGACCACTTTATTCCCAGTTAGGCGTCCGTGCAGCATGTTGGGAGACAGATCCAGACAGATGGGGTTCCTACACGCCTGTTGACGAAAAGACGATAAGTTAGAGGGATCATTAACCCTAAAAGCAAGAAGGAACTACTTTATACATGTTTTTAGTGATACGGCAAATACAGGACAAGCGCAGTGTCACGAAAACACGAGAGTAAAGAGTTCACGATAAAAGACAAAATACACAAATACCAGAAAGAAAGGGAGTAATACAACATTCATGTGTGTGTGTGTGTGTGTCTGTGTGTCTGTGTTTGTGTGGTGTGTGTGTGTGTGTGTCTGTGTGTGTGTGTGTGAGTGTCTGTGTGTGTGTATGTGTGAGTGTCTGTGTGTGTGTATGTGTGAGTGTGTGAGTGTGTGTCTGTGTGTGTGTGTGTGTCTGTGTGTGAGTGTGGTGTGTGTCTGTGTGTGTGAGTGTTGTGTGTGTGTCGGGTCTGTGTGTCTGTGTGTGTGTGTGTGTGAGTGTATGTGTGTGTCTGTGTGTCTCTGTGTGTGTGTGTCTCTGTGTGTGGTCCTGTGGTGGTTGTGGTGTGTGTCTGTGTGTGTGTTGTCTCGTGTTCCTGTGTGTGTGTGTCTCTGTGTGGTGTCCTGTGTGTCTTCGGTGTGTGGTGTGTGTGTTGTGTGTGTGTCCGGTGTGTGTGTGGTGTGTCCTGTGTGGGGTGTGTCTGGTGTGTGTGTGGTGTCTGTGTGTGTGGAGTTGTCTGTGTGGTTTGTGTGTGTGGTCTGGTGTGTGGGTGAGTGTCTGTGTGTGTCTCTGGTGTGGTGTCTGTGTGTCTGTGTGTGGTGTGTCTGTGTGTGAGGTGTGTGTGTGTGTGTGTCTGTGTGTCTCTGTGTGTGTGGGTGTCTGGGTGTCTCTGTGTGTGTGTGTGTGCTGTGTGTGTGTCTGGTATGTCTCGTGTGTCTCTGTGTGGTGTGTGTGTGTGTGTGGTGTGTGTGTGTGTGTGTGTGTGTGTGTGTGTGGGTGTGTGTGTGTGTGTGTGTGTGTCTGTGTGTGTCAACATGTAAAAGGATGCTTCTACTCGTGGACGGGAGGCTCGTGACAGCATGTGGTGTGAACATACATTTACATTTGTACACGGCTAAACTGTGAATAATGCATCTCAGGTGATCTCAGTGTGAGCAATGACCTTGGGCGAGTAGTGCAGCAGCAGTTTGGTGGAGAGGTCGCCGAGTTCTGACTCCTGGGTTTTGAAAGGAGAGATGCAGTTTGGACCTGTGCAGAAGAGAGGATGAGAGAAGAAGAAAAATATATTTGTCGTTGAATACTCGATTCTGATTGGTCAATTTCATGGGTTGGTATTACTCGAGAACACAATAATGACCTTGCTGCACCCTTATTAAATACTCTCCAGGACGCCAAATTCATGTGTGTGTGTGTGTGTGTGTGTGTGTGTGTGTGTGTGTGTTTATCTGTGTGCACATGTGTACGATAGGGGCAGACATAGATGTTTGATGATATTGTGATCACCTGTGAATGCCAAAAAAAAACACATTGCAGGTTCAAACATCATGAGCGGTGAAAGTAAAAGGCCTGAAGCCGTGAATAATCACCCCTACACACACACACACACTCTCTCACCTTCACCCTCACATCCACATTGAAAGTCTGTAGGTAATGAAGAACATCCTCTAACAGCAGGACAAGCACTTTTAATACTCCCTCCCCTCACTTAGGAGGATCAAGCTGCACCCTTATTAAATACCGTATTTACTTCTTACATGTTGAACCCAAATACCTGTACTTTCTACTTCTCACATGTTGAACCCAAATACCTGTACTCTCTACTTCTTACATGTTGAACTCAAATACCTGTACTTTCTACTTCTTACATGTTGAACACAAATACCTGTACTTTCTACTTCTTACATGTTGAACTCTAATACCTGTACTTTCTACTTCTTACATGTTGAACACAAATACCTGTACTCTCTACTTCTTACATGTTGAACTCAAATACCTGTACTTTCTACTTCTTACATGTTGAACTCAAATACCTGTACTTTCTACTTCTTACATGTTGAACACAAATACCTGTACTTTCTACTTCTTACATGTTGAACTCAAATACCTGTACTTTCTACTTCTTACATGTTGAACTCAAATACCTGTACTTTCTACTTCTCACATGTTGAACTCAAATACCTGTACTCTCTACTTCTTACATGTTGAACACAAATACCTGTACTTTCTACTTCTTACATGTTGAACTCAAATACCTGTACTTTCTACTTCTTACATGTTGAACCCAAATACCTGTACTTTCTACTTCTTACATGTTGAACCCAAATACCTGTACTTTCTACTTCTTACATGTTGAACTCAAATACCTGTACTCTCTACTTCTTACATGTTGAACACAAATACCTGTACTTTCTACTTCTTACATGTTGAACACAAATACCTGTACTTTCTACTTCTTACATGTTGAACACAAATACCTGTACTTTCTACTTCTCTCATGTTGAACACAAATACCTGTACTTTCTACTTCTTACATGTTGAACTCAAATACCTGTACTTTCTACTTCTCTCATTTCCCAAACAGCTGGTTCCTTTAGTCTGAATGTGTGTTTGATGCGTGATCATTATTCTTTAGAGTCATTGCGTGCCTATTGATTTGAACACGATCCGTGTATCCATCATTTCCTGGTCTTCTCTAAAGAAGAGGGACCAATGGAAACGTTGTCATGTTGCCGTTGTTCAGCATGGAAACATTCATTAGCTAACAATGACATTATTGTTCTATTAATATAAAGGGAGGTCAGGTACTCTTTAAAGCAGCTGCTAGTTATGGGTACTTTTTACTGAAGTACACTTCAAAGTTCTTTACTTTTACTTTGGTAAAAGTAGAAGTACTGACTAAACTTCTTTACTCGAGTATTTTTAAACACGAGTATCTGTACTTCTACTTGAGTAAAGGATGTGTGTACTTCTACCTGAGTAAAGGATGTGTGTACTTCTACTTGAGTAAAGGATGTGTGTACTTCTGAGTAAAGGATGTGTGTACTTTCGCCCCTCCCTCACCTGCACTACAGATGGCTTTCACGTGGCTCGCCTGCAGGGGTTCGTGGAACACCATGACGCTCCCCAGTTGTCCCTGCAGAGAGGTGGGACTCCCCCACTCGCTGTCCTGCGTCCCTGCAGAGATCAGCTTGGTGACGGACTCAGGCTTTCCTCCCAGCAGCCCCCCCCATGTCTGAGGAGACAAGATGGCGCCCAGCGAGGAGCGAGTGGTGGGGGTGGAGGCGGAGGAGAAGGGAGGGTCTGGGATCTGTGAGGGAGGAGGAGTGGTGGTCCGATGTCCCGCCGAGCCGATGCAGCAGGAGATGAACGGCTGAGGAGAACGGGGTGAACATGGTATTCATTTTGCACAATGTTGTCACAAGCATTGCAAGGAGCATTTCAGACTTCATCTGACCATTAAAGTATTATCGTATTATCTGTTCTCATAGAAAGTGTGAAGGAAATGTCTCACCTCTGTCATGGTGGGATATTTGAGGGGGGCAGACAGTTTCTGCTGTCCATCCACATAAATGTAGACCAGACTCTGTCCAAAAGGCCTCTTCCCCGGTACGTGCACCACCCCGATGCTGTGCTGTAGACAGAAAGGCAGAAGGAATATCCTTCCTTTAATCAGTCTGCAAGACGTTTGTAATCTTGTAAATATAGGGTCCAATCTGTGTTGCCAGATAGAAACAGGCAATCATCCACATTTCCACATTTCAGTGGCACTACCAGTTAGGTAAATATATGTCTGAGGTCGTTGAAGCGGACTCACCCAGAGGGAGTCACAGAAGCAGTAGTCGGGCAGCATGACGGTGACGTACTCCTTCTTGGTGCAAACGGCCACCACCAACACACCCTCTGAGCTGATGAAGGCCTCGAACCCCGTCCCTCCGGGGGTGAAAAAGCTGTACAACACAGGAGAAACGTTTGCATGTGACGAACAGAACATGAGGGGAATCTTACTTTACACCTGAACTTTTGTACTTGCACTATTTTAACTATTGTGTCTGTGTTATTGTGTCTGTGTTATTGTGTCTGTGTTCTTGTGTTGCGCTGTTGGAGGAGCCTGTGACACTGTATGTACACATGGCATAAAAGCCTTTGGATCTTGAATCTGCTGCTCACCTGTACAGCTGCTTCCTCTTGTCCTTGCTCATTGGTCCCAGCTGGTCCTGATCCAACGACAGCCAGGCGATGAAGCTGAACGCGACACCGGGCCATCGCTGCACCGTCGGAACCACGATGCCCGCCATGCTGGGCGACAAATCAAAATACTGCATGGCACTCTCCAGGCCCTGCTTCCTCACCATGGCCAGCAGCGATCTGAGAGCAGGACCCACATACGGGTGCGCTTTATTGGACTCGTGAGGTCTGAGGAGGCGTAGCAGTCCCAGGAGTTCTTTGGCGCTCAAAGACTGGGAACCCAACGAACCCACGAGCACAAAAAGACTCTCGGCGCAGGATCGGTTTAGTCGCTGATGGCTTTCCAATCCAGAAAGCGCTCGCATCACCATGGCGGCGTTTACACACGTGGCGCGGGTTTGACGGTTCAAACAGCTGAGGCGCCGCAGCCAATCGGACGTGAAGAGCTGCTGCTCCGAGGAATCGAGCTCAGGGAGCCACTGGACCAGCAGGAGGAGAGGATCCACGTTACTGATGCCCAGCAGCCCCACGGAGGTGTGCTCCCCCTCCACCGCCTGCACAGAAACACACCAACAGTTACGTTTCAAGGACACCCAAGTACATTTCAATACATTCTCTAAGAGGTTAAATGCTAAACAAAGACACCAAAACAATTCATAATAATACATTTTATTTAAGGGCGCACAAAAGGGCTGTGTTTTCAGACACTTTGAGAGTCGACTGGCACAGGGGACACATATTTATGTATAAAAGACATCAAAAAGTGCATTTTGCGTGATAGGAGACCTTTGAGGAGGCCTTGCAAGCCACCCAAGGACACCGTACAATTCAATACATAATTTAAGAGATTAAGATTATTTAAGGGCGCCTTTCACGAAACCCCTAAGTACAAATCAATAAATACTCTAAGAGGTTAAAGGCAACCAATGATGGTTTAAAAAAACGGTGAGCAAGTGTGCGTCATATGAGAGGCCCCGCCTTACATTTTAAGACCGCGGAATCTACACATGTGCAGCCTCGAAATGTCTCCAAACGAAGTACGCCGGGCTCGGTAGAATTCCAAGTATGCTGGACATTGGAACAGTCCTTCGGCGGCACTCGATGACGTAGCATGCTTGAAATAGTGGCTCTGGAGCAGCTTTACTCGAGATGGAGAAACACCCTGAAACTCCCCGTCTCTCACCATGTTCATCAGCTCTTTGAGGAGGTGTTGCGACGGCTGGCCCAGAGAGGTGAGCACTTCGTACAGGTGATTGTAACCGATCCTCTCCTTGAACACCTCCTGCAGAAAGTAAAGAATACATAAACTCGATTAAACGGCATCTGAATGCAGACAATAACCTCATTGTTAGTTAACAGGCAAAAGAACGTTGTTTTTGTTAATTGCAGTCACGTTAGTCAAAAGGAGAGGATGCATTTCAAGCTACCTGCTCTTTTCTACCTGTCTGTGAGTCCGTTACCTTTGCAGCTGGTGATTTGTGCATCACTGTCGTGAGGGCTTTGATTGTTGCTACAGCGAGGGAGTCGAGTCGCCCTTGAAACACCTGAAGAAAAAACCACACTTGTCAATAACTAAATCCATGTATACCTTGCAGAGTACGTTGATTGGACACAAATCTCCTCTCATATGCTCCAGATGAATGTTGCATGCAAACAAGTCAAAGCCACATTCATGGTGAAATGTTTGCAATGATGAAAGGAACTTATTTGGGGGATAAAAGGGAGACCTGAGTAGATTTCTTGGAGTTTGATTAAATTAGTGTGTGTGTAAAAGTGAGTAAAATCACCGAAAGACTGCAGTAGATGTTACAGTAAACAAAAGGTGTCTTAACGAAAATAACAAGCCTTTTGATTGCTGTCATTATTAACGATAGATAAAGTACACACACAGAAAATAGACTTATTTCCCCTCAAACATCCACAAAAAAAGCATGCAACCCATCAAACACAAGCCAAATGATAAATCAACACATCTCCATCCAGCTCTGTCCTGCTCATGTCTCTGAACTGCTTTTCCTTTAGATTGAACTGAGAGCCTTGGACCAGCTGGAGAGGGACTGTGGTCAAAACAATCAAACACTTAAGTCTTCACCACGGAGTCCAGGTGACTCTGTGAGAACACACACCAACATGATAGCATTACCCACAGTACGCCGCAGAAAACCAGGACAATGGGGAGGGGGTGAGGGATGCTTGAGGAAAACCCAAAATGTCAATTAAATCAAAATTACATGACATGTGAAAGAGGCAGAGTGGTCACTCCACAGCAAGAAGGCAACGTTGCAGTCATTTGGGAAAGTGGGTCGATTCTGGTTTTGGAATTTCGTAGCTATTTTCATCTGGATAATTTTTCCACGACATCTGATTTTATACAAGAGTTAAATAGATGATAATACTATGGTTACTTAGCTTAGTCAAACTACATCTCGAAGACTCGGAGGAATATTTGACTCGATATCTTGTTTTTAGAATAGGCAAAAGTACCATAATTATTAAGTGATATTTTCCCCTAAGGCTGCACGGGATAGGAGTCAGAAGGGCATGCCTGAAAAAGGGAGATTTCTGATGGGTATTTGTCAAACCCACTTCCATTCACACATCTTAAAGTGAAGTGAGGGACAACAGGAAATATTTTGAGGGGCATATTTACTGTAGCTTGCAAAAAACTGAATTCTACATCCTGGGAGTTAAAGTGTTATTTTAAATAATTAGAGATGTAATTAAATGATTCTGACACAAACAACCGGTCTGATGATTCAGCGAGTTTTACAGTGAGCCAATAGAGCGGTGCAGGGATGACGTGTTGACCCGGAAGGAAGCGGCTGGTTCCCTCGACAAAAAAGCAACGGGATTTCTCCATAGGATTTAGGAAAATAGCTCAAAATACGATCTGTGGAAAACAAACCGGTGATGAATTCTGTTCAGCCGGATAATCTCCACATGTCTACTTTTATAATGTTCGAAACATAAATCTACTGGCCAGAAGCAAAACGCTAACATTGTGCTATAAAGGAACTACAGCAGGGTCGCTGCTTCAACGTCACGCCGACTTCAGATCCATATTCAAACATACAGACTCTAAATCAGGGGTGTCTAACTCAATTTCATTGCGGGCCCACATTCGCATAAAGGTTGCACTCAAAGGGCCGGTTATAACGATATAAATATGTAATATATATTTAAAGTAATGTATTATATTACATTATTGCCTCTGAATTGGATTATTATTGGATAGGATAATAACTTCATAATTAACTACGTCTGAAAGCAGAAGTCTCTTCAGTGCGCATGTCACAAAACGAGATGCATTGTGGGACATGTAGTTTATGGGCAACCTGCTTCTGTAAAGTGGCATGTAACCGTATAATAAACGTATTATATTCTTTGCAAGCTCTTGCGGGGCCACATAAAATGAAGTCGCGGGCCGGATTTGGCCCCCGGGCCTTGAGTTTGAGACCCCTGCTCTAAATGGAACGAGTTGAAGCGTTTGTTTGAACAGTCTGCAGGAGGCAGGGACTTGCTTTCAGGCAGAACAGAAACTAACTTAGAGGAGTGTTCACGTGTTCGGCGTAATGACGTACGACGTCCTCCGCGACTTCTGTAGTCCTATTCAGCCACTTGGTAACAACCATAGTTTCTCAGACACGTAAACTCTTCAGAAATCACAGTGGGGTCACTGCTGATGATTTAATGTAGAACAAAACGTGATCCGTCTCTTCAATGTGTCTCAACCACAGACCTTATTTCAGCTAGTTTCCTAATTCCTATGGAGAGATCCCATTGGCTCTGAGACGAGGGGACAGGAAGTGGTGACATGCTGACTCACTTCCTGGTTGTAGGACTCGTCACTGCACCGCTCTATTACAAATGATTATAAGAGGCAAAGCAGGGTCTTGCTGTGGATTGGCCACATGGCTCTGAAGGTGGATGATGGGGGGGGGGGGGGGGGGTTAGGTGAGGAGGGTCTTTTTCCCGGCAGTACCTGAGTGTCCCTCTCTCCTGTCTGTAACCTGTTGTTGGTTATATCTTTCTGGTCCTTGTCTGCCGCCGTGCACCTAGCATTAACCAGCTGACACACACAAACATGTCAGCACAGCAGGGGGTTCATAGAAAGAGAAACAAGGGGGGAGTGGTGCAAGGTGGGAAGGGAGGGGAGGGGGAGATGGTGTAAGTGTGGGAGAGTTGAAAGGTTAAAAGCCATGACCCTCAGCAGAGGTCACTGTGTTGGAGGTCAACATGCGCGGTGGGCAAAATGCTCCTCCAAGATAAAACGAATGTATTCGCCATCTGTTTTTAACTATATTGTATTATGTTCTAACTACATCTCCTACTTCATAGTCTACCTGAATGTGTACTTGAGTTAAATTGTAATCATTGTTGCCTTTGAGTATATGGTCTCGTCATGCTGCTTCCCTGATGGCTTCCACAGGATTGTAGCTGACATCCTCGTGGATTCATCTTCCTATTATACACACATGCATTTCCTAACATTCGGTCTATATGCTGTAAAATGTATTATCTCTTCGATTTACACACGGCATCTATTGCACGTCTGTCCGTCCTGGGAGAGGGATCCCTCCTCTGTTGCTCTCCCTGAGGTTTCTCTCATGTTCCCTTTAAACTGTGGGTTTTCTCTGGAAGTGTTTCCTTGTACGATGTGAGGGTCTAAGGACAGAGGGTCTGAGGACAGAGGGTCTAAGGACAGAGGGTCTGAGGACAGAGGGTCTGAGGACAGAGGGTCTGAGGACAGAGGGTCTAAGGACAGAAGGTCTGAGGATAGAGGGTCTAAGGACAGAGGGTCTAAGGACAGAGGGTCTGAGGACAGAGGGTCTAAGGATAGAGGGTCTAAGGACAGAGGGTCTAAGGACAGAGGGTCTGAGGACAGAGGGTCTAAGGACAGAGGGTCTAAGGACAGAGGGTCTAAGGACAGAGGGTCTGAGGACAGAGGGTCTGAGGACAGAGGGTCTGAGGACAGAGGGTCTGAGGACAGAGGGTCTGAGGACAGAGGGTCTGAGGACAGAGGGTCTGAGGACAGAGGGTCTGAGGACAGAGGGTCTGAGGATAGAGGGTCTAAGGACAGAGGGTCTAAGGACAGAGGGTCTGAGGACAGAGGGTCTAAGGACAGAGGGTCTAAGGACAGAGGGTCTAAGGACAGAGGGTCTGAGGACAGAGGGACTAAGGATAGAGGGTCTAAGGACAGAGGGTCTAAGGACAGAGGGTCTGAGGACAGAGGGTCTGAGGACAGAGGGTCTAAGGATAGAGGGTGTCGTTTTTCTCATACTGATATTCTGAACAATCTGTGTTGTTGTATTTGCTGTAAAGTGTCTGTAGGCTATTTTTATTTTATGTTCAGCACTTTGGCTCCACCAAACATCGTTTATAAATGTGCTATATAAATAAAACTTGATTTGATTTGATATATTAGTGTTCTATTTTATTTGCTGTAACAACAAAAATCTTCGACAAAATATGTCTTTCGTAAAAAAACGTTGGTGCTTTTTTCCCTTTATCTATAGAATGACAGTCAAGTGCAAACAAGCGGCAAGTTGTGGTGAACTACTGCACCGCGAGTCCTTGTATCACAATACAAATGTACTTAACGACATAAATACAGACTGCAGGGGAGATGAAATACTCCAACTACAAACATCCTTCTGGTCTTGTTTCAGAAACAAGATGTAATAATAACGTTCCCTTTGACCCAGGTCTGGAGCAGAAGCATTATATCAAACGGCAGATCCAGCCACTCTCAATCCTCAGGTTATATTTAGATAAAAGCACCGTGCTGTTACCTTGCTGTTCTGCAGAAGGCGTGCCAGATGCTCAAAGCAGTTACTATTGAGGAAGATGGCTTGAAGAACGGGTCTGTCTGAACACAGGAACATCTCCCTGATGGTGTCTGGGAGAACAAGAGGAGAATAAGTCACGTTTAAGATAAGATGGAACTTTGTTCAACCCTGTGGAAAATCAGGCGTTAAAAGCAGCGTTCAGTTATTATGCAGTTACCAACTCCCAGAAACCTGCAGGTCCGCTGCAACTCTGACTACTTTCAAATCCAGCAAGAAGACTTTTCTTTTTGCCGCTGCTTTTAATTGAACTATTCACATCTTAGACGGCACTGTAACTTTTAACGTTTTCTTTTAAATGTTTATTTTATTAGCTTTTCTTTTTAATGACTGATTTTAAATGCCATTTTCTTAATGTCTTTAGTTTCTTGTAAAGCACTTTGAATTGCCTTGTGTTGAAAGGTGCTATATAAATAAACCTAACAAATTTAAAAATAGCGGCAACATGAAAAACAGGTACAAATAAAAATACAAAAAAAAAGTGATAAGGTGATAAAGTAACAATTGAAACAAGATTAAAGTCTTGTAAAAACTGTGCAGGTTTTATGTAAACAGTCTAGGGCTGAACGATGAATCGATTTTAAATGATGCGATTATCAAATGTGATTTTTTTTCATCCACACCAATCAGAAGTGCTGTGCTCCACATGTACCAGCCTTTGTTAACCAATCAGAAGTGGCCCATGATAGCAGGTGATAGACAGATTGATCCAATCACCTGCCAAGTATCTTTGAAAGTGCCTGCCCTTTCCAGATGGCTTCCAATGGAGCTCTCGATGCTTTCTGAGTCAGGTTAGTAATGCTCCATCACGTGTTTCTATCACAGGGTGAGTCTGAAACTGAAGCTCGACTTTAAAGCAACTCAACGGAAGTTTCATGTACGTTTAGTTCTTTCACTCGTAGCTCGGGCTGCGGGGGCGCTAGAGACGGGAGCACGTTGATGCGACCTTCCTAGCCGGAGACATGGCCGCATTTTACAATAAACTTCCGTTGGGTCGCTTAAAAACAAATATCACAAATCGAATATCTGTCAGAAAAATCGCAATTAGATTAATTCCCAAAATCGTGCAGCCCGGTTCTGGGTACTATTAAAGGGTTACAGGTTTTTTTTTTACTTGACCTTTCTGCACGGAAATCATTAACTACATACAGCAGCTGGAAATCTCATGTGAGTGTTGCTTAAAGGTCTGTATTTTCTATGGAGCCCCTACCCTGATCCACCTCCACTGGCTCCCAGTCAAGCACCGTATCACCTATAAACTCCTTCTTCTGACTTACAAATCCCTCCATGCCCTCGCCCCCCAATACCTGTCTGACCTTCTCCGCTACCACACTCCATCCCGGAAGCTAAGATCATCTGGACAGGATCTCCTCTCCACCCCCCGCACCAGGTTGCGGACTTTTGGTGACAGAACCTTCAGTGTGGCATCCCCCACCCTCTGGAACTCTCTCCCCCCCCGAAATCCGCAGCGCCCCAACCCTGGACATTTTCAAGAAAGCCCTCAAAACGCACCTTTTTACCAAGGCTTTCGCCACTGTATAGTTAGGTTTATTTTTCCGCTACTTCCCCCCCCCACCCCCTTAACCTGTCTGCCTTTTTTCCCCTACTCCCCCCCCCCCCCCCCACCCGACTTGTAAAGCGACCTTGGGTTTCCTGAAAGGCGCTATAAAAATATTATATATTATTATTTATTATTATTACCCAGCATGTTAACTTGCAGCGCCACGAATCTGCTCTCCCAGTGCCGTCCGAGTGTCGGGACTCGAGCCCTCGCTTGCTGTTTCTGCTGCTGCTGTTGTTGTTGTTGTTGTTGTTGTTGTTGAGAAGCAACGATGGCCGCCGGGTCCGAGTTCAGCAGCTTGAAGTAGTTTTCCAGCACCGAGGCGATCTCCACCTGCCTCTGGTCGGAGCTGGCGGCCAGGAGACGCTGAACTACTTCTCGAAGGCAGGCTAGAGTCAGAAGAGCCTTTCTGTCGGGGGCTTCGCTGTCCCAGTCCTCTCCTTCCTCTGAAGAGCAGCTGCCCATCGAGCAGTCAGACAAAACACGCATCAACACCTCCATGGTGGCCGGAGAGATGGCCAGCAGAGCGTTCCTCTGAGGCAAAGGAAGGAGGAGAGGTATGGGGGTTAGTAAGAGGAGGACTCTATATATAACACTACAGATAACCAAGGAGAAATGTGACGTCTCGGCTCCTGGACGTCTGCTTTCTTTAACCCAATCACGATACAATATTCTCTCTCTTTAAGGACGGTGATCTATTGACTGAAGAGTTTGAACAGGAAAATGATTTTCTTTATCAAAACAAACTGGTTCTGTCCAAAACACACATAGGTTGGATGTTATCTTTGGTCACTAACTAACACACGCATCAACGCCTCCATGGTGGCCGGAGAGATGGCCAGCAGAGCGTTCCTCTGGAGGCCAAGGAAGGAGGAAAGGGGAAAGTAAGAGGAGGACACTAAAATAGCACCTCAGAAATCCAATAAGGGCAGCACGATGTGAGGAAAACAGCACACAGTACACTTTGTGATCTTTAATGCAAATCGGTTAACACCCACCTATAGGTCGTGAACTTTAATGCAAAAATATTTGACTGTCTGTGTCTCTTCAAACACACCCAGAGAGACGATAAGGTGTGTGTAAGGTATGTGTGTGTTATCATGAAATCAGGCCAGTGACGTCTACCTAAAACCTCCAGGTGGTCCACGTTTACCTGATCACCAGCTACTATGGCTCCAAACAGGTGCAGCAGGCAGCATTTCAGACTCTCCTTCAGGTGCTCACTCTCCTGGAAGCACTCTGAAAACACACACACACACACACACACACACACACACACACACACACACACACACACACACACACACACACACACACACACACACACACACACACACACACACACACACACACACACACACACACACACACACACACACACACACACACACACACACACACACACACACACACACACACACACACACACACACACACACACACACACCACACACACACACCACACACACACACACACACACACACACACACACACACAGCAGCCGCCCACACGACACAGGACAGAAGGAGGTATTTGTTTAAAACGTTCACTATCGGAGAGGAGAGTAAATAATAAGAGGAGGATACACTAGAGGTTAGGAGAGGAAACAAGAACAGGAGAGTAAATAAGGAGGATACACTAGAGGTTAGGAGAGGAAACAAGAACAGGAGAGTTAATAAGGAGGATACACTAGAGGTTAGGAGAGGAAACAAGAACAGGAGAGTTAATAAGGAGGATACACTAGAGGTTAGGAGAGGAAACAAGAACACGAGAGTAAATAATAAGAGGAGGATACACTAGAGGTTAGGAGAGCTAACAAGAACAGGAGAGTAAATAAGGAGGATACACAAGAGGTTAGGAGAGGAAACAAGAACAGGAGAGTAAATAAGGAGGATACACTAGAGGTTAGGAGAGGAAACAAGAACAGGAGAGTAAATAAGGAGGATACACAAGAGGTTAGGAGAGGAAACAAGAACAGGAGAGTAAATAAGGAGGATACACTAGAGGTTAGGAGAGGAAACAAGAACAGGAGAGTAAATAAGGAGGATACACTAGAGGTTAGGAGAGGAAACAAGAACAGGAGAGTTAATAAGGAGGATACACTAGAGGTTAGGAGAGGAAACAAGAACAGGAGAGTTAATAAGGAGGATACACTAGGTTAGGAGAGGAAACAAGAACAGGAGAGTTAATAAGGAGGATACACTAGGTTAGGAGAGGAAACAAGAACAGAGGCCTGTACTACGAAGCCGGTTCAACCTAACCTGGATATGTTTCAGTTAGCCGGTTGGCCTAATCCAAAACATACGCGCTCTCGCTAAGCGGTCCTACGACGCTGGTTATCAAGTGGATCGCTCAAGCCAGCCGTGTCCTATCTAGTTAGGTGTTCACATGAGAGGGGTGGTATCTGGAGCATTCGACCAATCACAGACATGGAGAAGCGTACTGACAGCGCAGCGTCATACTTCCTGAATGAAAAGTCAACTATAATATTAGACATATGAAGAAGTTAAACTTTAAACATCCATGACTCAAACACTTGATCCAGGATCAAAGCCACAGAGCTGCACCTGCAAGGTGAACACAGCTGGGAACAGAACAAGTGTTTGAATGCGTACATTAACAGGTTTATGATATCACTGCCCGTCTAAGACACCATCTGACTTTCATTACATTTGACTCCAGTGTTTCCTCAACTTAATGTGTTGCTTAAAATAATCCTTCTGCATCCAGTCTGTGACGCTGTGAGTGTTGCACGGCCAGATACGGCTCAGCTGACTCAGATAAGGAGATATATGATACATTATGAAGTGATATGGACTGTACTTAATGTGACTCTGATCCGGTTACTTATGTTGTGGCAGATATTTCAGTAAGCTTTCTTAACGCTAATGTTATAATATTCAGATTGCTCTGAAGATGGAGGTGATATTCTATTCATGTTCACGTTCACTCAGTCGCTGATTTTTGCCGGCCGTCTTTCCTGCAACGGCAGCTTTTCTGTATTTCCTTTCTCCTGTAATATGACTTGATCGCTTTAAACTCCGCACACTGAGCACTGATTGGTCAGCAGGCAGTGCTTTCACTGAGTTGATCTCTTAGCCTGCAACCTAACCTGGTCCCGACCAGGTTAGCCGCTAAGCATAAGTTACCATGGAGATCTAGCCTGCTAAAAAGAGAACCAGCTTCGTAGGACCGGAAACCCCGAGTTAACCTGAAGTTAGCCGCTAAGAGAACATCCGGCTTCGTAGTATACCCCCCAGGAGAGTAAATAAGGGAAGGAACAGAGAGAAGAGGCGACAACAAGTGGAGCAAAAACAAGGAGAAAAGAGAAGATTAACAGATAGGAAACAAGGAAATTAGATGAGGACACAAGCAGAGGAGAGGATAGTAAAGAAGGGGACACAAAAGTAGACGAGTGGAGAGGAACGAGGAGAGGATTGGAGAGGAACAAGGAGAGGATTGGAGAGGAACGAGGAGAGGAGTGGAGAGGAACAAGGAGAGGAGTGGAGAGGAACAAGGAGAGGATTGGAGAGGAACGAGGAGAGGAGTGGAGAGGAACGAGGAGAGGAGTGGAGAGGAACAAGGAGAGGAGTGGAGAGAAACAAGGAGAGGATTGGAGAGGAACGAGGAGAGGATTGGAGAGGAACGAGGAGAGGAGTGGAGAGGAACAAGGAGAGGAGTGGAGAGGAACAAGGAGAGGATTGGAGAGGAACGAGGAGAGGATTGGAGAGGAACAAGGAGAGGAGATCGTTTGTTTCCTAATCCAAACCCAACGAGGAAATGCAAATACTAACCAAACACGGCAAGCTCTATCATAACAGTGTTTGCAAATAATGTAACTGTCACGCGGAACACGTATGCTGTTGTATAAAAGCAGTAGACATTGGTGTAGACAGTAACTAGATTTACTCAAGTACAATTCTGAGGGATTTGTACTTTCAATTTCTTGCTAATTTGTATTTTTACTCCACTACAATTCAGAGGTAAATCGAGTATTCCTACACTCTGGTACTTAGAGTTTGATTTGAGTACTTCTTCCACCACTAATCGTTGAAGATTTCTCTCCAGAATCCTACCGACACCGTGTGAAAGCGAGAGTGAGAAGCAGAACTACAAACGGGGAACTTACGGTAAAAGAAAGGAACGAACTCCACAGTGAGCGGCGCTGCTTTGTACTTCTGTCTGCTCCGCTCTACTGTGCCCAGCTGCTGCCTGCGGGGGGAAACACGGCTTAGAGAAGACACCAAACCAAGATGAACAACACCTCGTTGTTGTTGTTGTTGTGGTGGTTGTTGTTGTGGTGCAGGACGTTGTTACCCGCAGGTTCGATGCCTCCAGTTTCGATACGGGTCGTAGAGGCTCTCGCAGAACGCCAGCGCGTGACGGACAAACTCCTCCGCCTGGCTCTGGTCGGCCATCTCCTTCTCCTTCGTCTTGCTCTTCAGCTGCAACCAACACACACACACACACACACATTTACTACAGTATTATCTACCCGAGAGGGCACAAGTACACACATCCTTCACTCAAGTAGAAGTACACATACTCATGTGTCAAGATACTTGGGTAAAAGAAGTAGAAGTACAGATACTCGTGTTTAAACTCAAGTGAAAGTAGAAGTACTGACTAAACTTCTTTACTCAAGTCAAAGTAAAGAACTTTGAAATGTACTTCAGTAAAAAGTACCCAGAACTAGCAGCTGCTTTAAAGAGTACCTGACCTCCCTTTATATTAATAGAACAATAATGTCATTGTTAGCTAATGAATGTTTCCATGCTGAACAACGGCAACATGACAACGTTTCCATTGGTCCCTCTTCTTTAGAGAAGACCAGGAAATGATGGATACACGGATCGTGTTCAAATCAATAGGCACGCAATGACTCTAAAGAATAATGATCACGCATCAAACACACATTCAGACTAAAGGAACCAGCTGTTTGGGAAATGAGAGAAGTAGAAAGTACAGGTATTTGAGTTCAACATGTGAGAAGTAGAAAGTACAAGTATTTGAGTTCAACATGTAAGAAGTAGAAAGTACAGGTATTTGGGTTCAACATGTAAGAAGTAGAAAGTACAGGTATTTGAGTTCAACATGTAAGAAGTAGAAAGTACAGGTATTTGGGTTCAACATGTAAGAAGTAGAAAGTACAGGTATTTGGGTTCAACATGTAAGAAGTAGAAAGTATGGTATTTGGGTTCAACATGTAAGAAGTAGAAAGTACAGGTATTTGAGTTCAACATGTGAGAAGTAGAAAGTACAGGTATTTGAGTTCAACATGTAAGAAGTAGAAAGTACAGGTATTTGAGTTCAACATGTAAGAAGTAGAAAGTACAGGTATTTGTGTTCAACATGTAAGAAGTAGAAAGTACAGGTATTTGAGTTCAACATGTGAGAAGTAGAAAGTACAGTTATTTGGGTTCAACATGTAAGAAGTAGAAAGTACAGGTATTTGAGTTCAACATGTAAGAAGTAGAAAGTACAGGTATTTGGGTTCAACATGTAAGAAGTAGAAAGTACAGGTATTTGGGTTCAACATGTAAGAAGTAGAAAGTATGGTATTTGGGTTCAACATGTAAGAAGTAGAAAGTACAGGTATTTGTGTTCAACATGTAAGAAGTAGAAAGTACAGGTATTTGAGTTCAACATGTAAGAAGTAGAAAGTACAGGTATTTGGGTTCAACATGTAAGAAGTAGAAAGTACAGGTATTTGAGTTCAACATGTAAGAAGTAGAAAGTACAGGTATTTGGGTTCAACATGTAAGAAGTAGAAAGTACAGGTATTTGGGTTCAACATGTAAGAAGTAGAAAGTATGGTATTTGGGTTCAACATGTAAGAAGTAGAAAGTACAGGTATTTGAGTTCAACATGTGAGAAGTAGAAAGTACAGGTATTTGAGTTCAACATGTAAGAAGTAGAAAGTACAGGTATTTGAGTTCAACATGTAAGAAGTAGAAAGTACAGGTATTTGAGTTCAACATGTGAGAAGTAGAAAGTACAGGTATTTGAGTTCAACATGTGAGAAGTAGAAAGTACAGGTATTTGGGTTCAACATGTAAGAAGTAGAAAGTACAGGTATTTGGGTTCAACATGTAAGAAGTAGAAAGTACAGGTATTTGAGTTCAACATGTTAGAAGTAGAAAGTACAGGTATTTGAGTTCAACATGTGAGAAGTAGAAAGTACAGGTATTTGAGTTCAACATGTAAGAAGTAGAAAGTATGGTATTTGGGTTCAACATGTGAGAAGTAGAAAGTACAGGTATTTGAGTTCAACATGTAAGAAGTAGAAAGTACAGGTATTTGAGTTCAACATGTGAGAAGTAGAAAGTACAGGTATTTGAGTTCAACATGTAGGAAGTAGAAAGTACAGGTATTTGGGTTCAACATGTAAGAAGTAGAAAGTACAGGTATTTGAGTTCAACATGTAGGAAGTAGAAAGTACAGGTATTTGGGTTCAACATGTGAGAAGTAGAAAGTACAGGTATTTGAGTTCAACATGTAAGAAGTAGAAAGTACAGGTATTTGTGTTCAACATGTAAGAAGTAGAAAGTACAGGTATTTGGGTTCAACATGTGAGAAGTAGAAAGTACAGGTATTTGAGTTCAACATGTAAGAAGTAGAAAGTACAGGTATTTGAGTTCAACATGTAAGAAGTAGAAAGTACAGGTATTTGTGTTCAACATGTAAGAAGTAGAAAGTACAAGTATTTGAGTTCAACATGTAAGAAGTAGAAAGTACAGGTATTTGTGTTCAACATGTAAGAAGTAGAAAGTACAGGTATTTGAGTTCAACATGTAAGAAGTAGAAAGTACAGGTATTTGAGTTCAACATGTGAGAAGTAGAAAGTACAGGTATTTGAGTTCAACATGTTAGAAGTAGAAAGTACAGGTATTTGAGTTCAACATGTAAGAAGTAGAAAGTACAGGTATTTGTGTTCAACATGTAAGAAGTAGAAAGTACATGTATTTGAGTTCAACATGTTAGAAGTAGAAAGTACAGGTATTTGAGTTCAACATGTAAGAAGTAGAAAGTACAGGTATTTGAGTTCAACATGTAAGAAGTAGAAAGTATGGTATTTGGGTTCAACATGTGAGAAGTAGAAAGTACAGGTATTTGAGTTCAACATGTAAGAAGTAGAAAGTACATGTATTTGAGTTCAACATGTTAGAAGTAGAAAGTACAGGTATTTGAGTTCAACATGTAAGAAGTAGAAAGTACAGGTATTTGAGTTCAACATGTAAGAAGTAGAAAGTATGGTATTTGGGTTCAACATGTGAGAAGTAGAAAGTACAGGTATTTGAGTTCAACATGTGAGAAGTAGAAAGTACAGGTATTTGAGTTCAACATGTAAGAAGTAGAAAGTACAGGTATTTGGGTTCAACGTGTAAGAAGTAGAAAGTACAGGTATTTGAGTTCAACATGTAAGAAGTAGAAAGTACAGGTATTTGAGTTCAACATGTGAGAAGTAGAAAGTACAGGTATTTGAGTTCAACATGTGAGAAGTAGAAAGTACAGGTATTTGAGTTCAACATGTAGGAAGTAGAAAGTACAGGTATTTGAGTTCAACATGTGAGAAGTAGAAAGTACAGGTATTTGAGTTCAACATGTAAGAAGTAGAAAGTATGGTATTTGGGTTCAACATGTGAGAAGTAGAAAGTACAGGTATTTGAGTTCAACATGTAAGAAGTAGAAAGTATGGTATTTGAGTTCAACATGTGAGAAGTAGAAAGTACAGGTATTTGAGTTCAACATGTAAGAAGTAGAAAGTACAGGTATTTGAGTTCAACATGTAAGAAGTAGAAAGTATGGTATTTGGGTTCAACATGTGAGAAGTAGAAAGTACAGGTATTTGAGTTCAACATGTAAGAAGTAGAAAGTATGGTATTTGAGTTCAACATGTGAGAAGTAGAAAGTACAGGTATTTGAGTTCAACATGTGAGAAGTAGAAAGTATGGTATTTGAGTTCAACATGTGAGAAGTAGAAAGTACAGGTATTTGGGTTCAACATGTGAGAAGTAGAAAGTACAGGTATTTGAGTTCAACATGTAAGAAGTAGAAAGTATGGTATTTGGGTTCAACATGTGAGAAGTAGAAAGTACAGGTATTTGAGTTCAACATGTAAGAAGTAGAAAGTATGGTATTTGAGTTCAACATGTGAGAAGTAGAAAGTACAGGTATTTGAGTTCAACATGTAGGAAGTAGAAAGTACAGGTATTTGGGTTCAACATGTAAGAAGTAGAAAGTACAGGTATTTGAGTTCAACATGTAGGAAGTAGAAAGTACAGGTATTTGGGTTCAACGTGTAAGAAGTAGAAAGTACAGGTATTTGAGTTCAACATGTAAGAAGTAGAAAGTACAGGTATTTGAGTTCAACATGTGAGAAGTAGAAAGTACAGGTATTTGAGTTCAACATGTAGGAAGTAGAAAGTACAGGTATTTGAGTTCAACATGTAAGAAGTAGAAAGTACAGGTATTTGGGTTCAACATGTAAGAAGTAGAAAGTACAGGTATTTGAGTTCAACATGTAAGAAGTAGAAAGTACAGGTATTTGAGTTCAACATGTGAGAAGTAGAAAGTACAGGTATTTGAGTTCAACATGTAGGAAGTAGAAAGTACAGGTATTTGGGTTCAACATGTAAGAAGTAGAAAGTACAGGTATTTGAGTTCAACATGTAGGAAGTAGAAAGTACAGGTATTTGGGTTCAACATGTGAGAAGTAGAAAGTACAGGTATTTGAGTTCAACATGTAAGAAGTAGAAAGTACAGGTATTTGTGTTCAACATGTAAGAAGTAGAAAGTACAGGTATTTGGGTTCAACATGTGAGAAGTAGAAAGTACAGGTATTTGAGTTCAACATGTAAGAAGTAGAAAGTACAGGTATTTGAGTTCAACATGTAAGAAGTAGAAAGTACAGGTATTTGTGTTCAACATGTAAGAAGTAGAAAGTACAAGTATTTGAGTTCAACATGTAAGAAGTAGAAAGTACAGGTATTTGTGTTCAACATGTAAGAAGTAGAAAGTACAGGTATTTGAGTTCAACATGTAAGAAGTAGAAAGTACAGGTATTTGGGTTCAACATGTGAGAAGTAGAAAGTACAGGTATTTGAGTTCAACATGTGAGAAGTAGAAAGTACAGGTATTTGGGTTCAACATGTGAGAAGTAGAAAGTACAGGTATTTGGGTTCAACATGTGAGAAGTAGAAAGTACAGGTATTTGAGTTCAACATGTAAGAAGTAGAAAGTACAGGTATTTGAGTTCAACATGTGAGAAGTAGAAAGTACAGGTATTTGAGTTCAACATGTTAGAAGTAGAAAGTACAGGTATTTGAGTTCAACATGTAAGAAGTAGAAAGTACAGGTATTTGTGTTCAACATGTAAGAAGTAGAAAGTACATGTATTTGAGTTCAACATGTAAGAAGTAGAAAGTACAGGTATTTGAGTTCAACATGTAAGAAGTAGAAAGTATGGTATTTGGGTTCAACATGTGAGAAGTAGAAAGTACAGGTATTTGAGTTCAACATGTAAGAAGTAGAAAGTACATGTATTTGAGTTCAACATGTTAGAAGTAGAAAGTACAGGTATTTGAGTTCAACATGTAAGAAGTAGAAAGTACAGGTATTTGAGTTCAACATGTAAGAAGTAGAAAGTATGGTATTTGGGTTCAACATGTGAGAAGTAGAAAGTACAGGTATTTGAGTTCAACATGTGAGAAGTAGAAAGTACAGGTATTTGAGTTCAACATGTAGGAAGTAGAAAGTACAGGTATTTGGGTTCAACGTGTAAGAAGTAGAAAGTACAGGTATTTGAGTTCAACATGTAAGAAGTAGAAAGTACAGGTATTTGAGTTCAACATGTGAGAAGTAGAAAGTACAGGTATTTGAGTTCAACATGTAGGAAGTAGAAAGTACAGGTATTTGGGTTCAACATGTAAGAAGTAGAAAGTACAGGTATTTGAGTTCAACATGTAAGAAGTAGAAAGTACAGGTATTTGAGTTCAACATGTGAGAAGTAGAAAGTACAGGTATTTGAGTTCAACATGTAGGAAGTAGAAAGTACAGGTATTTGGGTTCAACATGTAAGAAGTAGAAAGTACAGGTATTTGAGTTCAACATGTAGGAAGTAGAAAGTACAGGTATTTGTGTTCAACATGTAAGAAGTAGAAAGTACAGGTATTTGGGTTCAACATGTAAGAAGTAGAAAGTACAGGTATTTGAGTTCAACATGTAAGAAGTAGAAAGTACAGGTATTTGGGTTCAACATGTGAGAAGTAGAAAGTACAGGTATTTGAGTTCAACATGTAAGAAGTAGAAAGTACAGGTATTTGTGTTCAACATGTAAGAAGTAGAAAGTACAGGTATTTGAGTTCAACATGTGAGAAGTAGAAAGTACAGGTATTTGAGTTCAACATGTAAGAAGTAGAAAGTACAGGTATTTGTGTTCAACATGTAAGAAGTAGAAAGTACAGGTATTTGAGTTCAACATGTAAGAAGTAGAAAGTACAGGTATTTGAGTTCAACATGTAAGAAGTAGAAAGTAAAGGTATTTGAGTTCAACATGTAAGAAGTAGAAAGTACAGGTATTTGTGTTCAACATGTAAGAAGTAGAAAGTACAGGTATTTGAGTTCAACATGTAAGAAGTAGAAAGTACAGGTATTTGGGTTCAACATGTGAGAAGTAGAAAGTACAGGTATTTGAGTTCAACATGTGAGAAGTAGAAAGTACAGGTATTTGAGTTCAACATGTGAGAAGTAGAAAGTACAGGTATTTGGGTTCAACATGTGAGAAGTAGAAAGTACAGGTATTTGAGTTCAACATGTGAGAAGTAGAAAGTACAGGTATTTGGGTTCAACATGTGAGAAGTAGAAAGTACAGGTATTTGAGTTCAACATGTAAGAAGTAGAAAGTACAGGTATTTGAGTTCAACATGTGAGAAGTAGAAAGTACAGGTATTTGAGTTCAACATGTGAGAAGTAGAAAGTACAGGTAAAGTAAAGTACTGATAGCAGAAACATGTACTTAAGTACAGTAACGAAGTATTTGTACTCCACTACTTCCCACCTGCCTCATTCAGACTATTTGGAATATAATACATGCAATATATGACAAAGGTTATTGGTATTTAAAGTTTAAATATGTGAGTCAATAGAAGGGCTGTCCTCGATTGAAAATATTCTTAACCCTAACATAGTTTTTTCCAAAATCTAATCAAAACATCTCACGATTACAAAGCATCATTTAAATCTTGTGTTAACCAGAGTTGTGTTCATTCGGTCCGAACAATGCTTTAGGAAACGACTAATCGACTAACGAATGGTCTTCCCGCCTGTAGGGCAGCGTGATTTAACGAGCAGAGAGAAAACACACCTGCTGAATGTAGAGTGTGGTCATGTTGATGATGTGGTTGATGTAAGAGCAAGTACCGATCTCCTCCACGTTGGACAGGTTCCTATCGGAAAACATGCACAGACACACAAGACAAGTCAAACATCAAAGCAGCTGTGACGACCAGAAGGTAGACATACTAAATAATAACAAAGCTTTATTTGTATCGAGTGGAAACACGTCACAAATTAAACGGAGAACAATAAATGAACTTCACATGCAGCATAACAACATAATATAACAATTAACCCTCCGGTGTCACTGTGGACGTTTTTGTCCATATGGGTCATTTTTTTGGTTGTGTTGCTGCAAACGGCCTGAGCTTTGTAACAAGGCTATTTTCTCGATCTATTTTGGAATTTCAATTTTTGAAATCGGTCTTTAATTCACTGTGTAACAAATCGACTACGCAAATTAGTCATTCGAGACTAAAATGTCCACTGCAAAAGACTTTAAAAACATTATATTAAAAGATTTTTTCACAACTTTTTTGGGTTCAATCTTTAAAGCAACTTCCGCCCTAATAGAAAATACCAAGAATGTTCAGGATTTTAACCCTTTAAATGCCATTTTGAATACATGAAACCGCTGTTCTTTTCATGATGAAGTGTTATTTTCCATAAAATACATATCTGGGGACTGGCTCTTTCATTTTTGTCTCGAATGACTAATTTGCGTAATCCAAACGAATGATACCGGAGCGTTAAAGGGGACATAAGAAGGTAAAAGGTGTGATAATACAAATACAAAGGTTGGTGTTGCTAATATCTTCTCTTCCTCTGTGAAATATCTATGCTGTTGGTGCATGTGATGTACAAATAATACAAATAAAATAAGTGGTGATGCTCATAAAAAGGCTAATCTAAAATGATGTGTCTCCAGCTGTCGTTTAACGATGTATTAGTCGTCTAAAAAACCAAAGAAAGCGGACCCATACGTCCCAATCTCTTCCTCTGTGAAATACCCATGTTGTTGGTGCATGTGATCCATTCATACTGTTACTCGATAATAAGACACACTTCCGTCTTAGCACGTCGCTTAATTTCAGCACAACGGCATCTTCGGATAACACGTAACTCCACTTCCCAAAACATCCGGAACACATTAAGCAGGAACAGAAAGAGTCGGTGAACACATACCGGCAGATGATGATGAGGAACTTGAGCAGCAGCAGAGCCAGGTGTTGCTGCTCGGCCTCCAGGCCATCAGAGGCTTTCTGGACGCATTGCAGCAGCTGGTGGCGCAGCACCTGCAGGATGTTGTCCGGGAGGAGCGTCAACACGGGAGGAAGCTCATCTGGCCTGGAGAGACACAGAAGCTGATGAAGATCATTTATTTAACCCTCAGACGCATAAATGGTGAGGTGGGTTTCTTGAAGTATCTTTGTAATTACATTTTCTTATCATTTCATATTCCAGCTATTCCTCAAAAAACATGTTTTGGATATCTATTTCATTGGAACTTGGGAAATGTTCTCAACTGTCTTCTAAATAATTGTAAAACCAACGTTATGCGTTACATTGATACTGTAATCCAAACAGATCCCCCACACACACACACACACACACACACACACACACACACACACACACACACACACACACACACACACACACACACACACACACACACACACACACACACACACACACACACACACACATCACACACACACACACCACACACACACACACACACACACACACACACACACACACACACACACACACACACACACACACACACACACACACACACACACACACACACACACACACACACACACACACACACACACACACACACACACACACACACACACACACACACACACACACACACACACACACACACACACACACACACACACACACACACACACACACACACACTCACACAACACGTCCTAGGTAGTTAAACACGTCCGTTTCAGTCCAGTGTCGTCAAATACAATCCACAATCCTAAAACTACATTTCCCAGAATTCACAGCACCACAATAAAATGCAATCTTCTGACACATTCTGTGGACACACACACACACACACAGCAGAAAAGTGGGTTCTTCTTAGAGGTAAAAGGGAGGTCAGTGTTATTGGTGAAATGTTATGGACAGGCGTGAGGTAGGGTGTGAGAAAATCTGCACACACTGTGTATGATGATATGATGTTGATTCTCTACATGTGTATAGATACAGAATGTGTATCTGTGTGTGTTTCCTTCAAATGTCACAAATCACAGTTTTGCACACGTTACCTCGAAGGTGGCTTTTCAAAGTCCACGTCGAGGCATCTCTCGTAGGAGCTGATGAAAATCTCCAGCCATATCTTCAGGTAGTCTGGATCCCTCTGAGGAAAGAAGACCATATGGTTAGTGGCATTGCTGACTGTGTGTGTGTGTGTGTGTGTGTGTGTGTGTGTGTGTGTGTGTGTGTGTGTGTGTGTGTGTCTTTACAGTTTAGTATGATAGCGACACTGGATATGAAAGATTGTTGCGTCAAAAGCCAAGGACACTTTTCTCCTTTAGGAAACCACTCGTTCCCCTTCCTGTTTTGTCATTACAAAGTTTAAAAACAAAAAGGATACAGGAGTGAGAGGTTCACAAAGCGGCTACTACAACCTGACAGACCGGTGAATGTCTCAGGTGTGTTCGTCTCTACTCTCTTAGGGCGTGGAAGCTCAAACATGCACCTGTTGGGAAACAGGCACGGCTGCATTGTGAGGGGGGGGGGGGGGTATTTCCCAGCAGCCGGCTGATCGACATTTCCTAAATTCCTGGAACAATGCCGAGCGAAAGACGGGATGGCACCAGAGGAAGGCTTGGTCACAGGTCCTGGAGTTAACCCCTTCACCCACAGGAACAAACTAATCCTGCTAACTGGGAAGATATGGATCATTAATGCGTTAATGGTATTTCTAAGCTGGAAAATGCTTCAAACTTCACCTGTTGTTGACGGTAGGAAAAAGGAACCGTCATGTTCGTAGCAATCCATCCAACATGTCCGACTTAAGTACAGATTTTGAAGCCCCAGCATGCCTTGTGGCGCACATTTGTCACTCTGCTTTGAAACTGAAAATGTATCCTGAGGCTAAGCCGACCAGCATTGCTATATAAAGTAACCCCGGAAGACACGATGCAATGAGAGGAGGATGTCTTTATTTCCTCAGCAGTTCTTACGTAACGCCTCTTGGATTCTGCAGAAGCTACTTGACTTTAATTCAGACATATTTGCAGATGAGAGCTTGACTGTAATAAAAGAGACAGTCAGACTGCTGTCTGCGTGTCAGAGTGGAACTCAGCCAGAGCGGAGCAGGAAGCTATGAAGTCATCAGAACTGTGTGTGTGTGTGTGTGTGTGTGTGTGAATAATATATTCCAAAACTGATCTATAAATACTCTATTGTCTTTATATGACTGCCCAGAAAATGAGATGATGATGATGTATGCCAGCAGCTCTCAAGTGACTGAGCCTCACTAGCAGCAGTGACTGAAGGAGTGTGTGTGTGTGTGTGTGTGTGTGTGTGTGTGTCTGAAAGAATGTCCTCTTTTAGGCAGCAGCTTGGGAGCACAGATGCCCATTGAGGGTTAGGACTGTGGCGGACACACCCTGCTCTGCATGGCACACACACACACACACACACACACACACACACACACACACACACACACACACACACACACACACACACACACACACACACACACACACACACACACACACACACACACACACACACACACACACACACACACACACACACACACACACACACACACACACACACACACACACACACACACACACACACACACACACACACACACACACACACAGTTCCCGTGAGAAGATAACATGCCTCTCCTGTTTATCCCGGGCCCTTTGCCACTGAACCACATTCCTAACGATCTGTTTAAGGTGACCTCTGAGAGGATAACAAGGTCACCGGCAACGCAGATCGATGCACTCGGAGATCCCCGTTGACAGAATGAAACAAGAGACGTGTGTAATGGGATGGGAACTCCTCACAACTAATGATGTGGTCTCAGGAGATTATTGCATCAATTCATAGGAACTCTAATATGGAAAAGGTCAAAGTGCTGTTTTCTGCCGCTTTTCTGTTTGATATTAGATGAAAGTTCAACACGTGGCTCTGGACTGACCAAACAAGACATTTAAAGACCTCAGCTTGGACCAGGATGGACGTGTAATTGATGTAAATAGATAAGACAGCGCAGCAGCAACCCGGCTCCTCCAGACGGGCGCGGTCTGGATTCTGAGAGTGACCTGGTTTTAGTGGAAGGAGTGGCATCGAGTCGCTGAAACCACAACGTTTAAAAAGCTCTCCTCCCAGTAGGTCTGTGGTCAGCCATGACAGCACTGACACGTGTATTTAAAGAGGCTTCTGGGCAGGGTCATCGAGTACTTAAATACACATTAGAGATACTTCTACTTGTGCTTTTATACTTTTACTCGTTGTGCTTTTACTCCACGACATCATACATGTTTATTCTTTAAAATAGGATTATTTGGTGTAGATGAAACCAACATTATATTTAAGTGACTGAAACCATGAGTGTTAACAGAACTTTGATTGGCAGCGACGATATTTTAAAGTACTTTTACTCCGAAGTACATTTCCCTAATCGTACTGAAACACTTTTACTCGATGCAGTACTTTTACTCGATGCAGTACTTTTACTTGCAATGAAGTACTTTTTCAGTGTTGCATTCGTACTTTTACTCGATGCAGTACTTTTACTCTTTGCAGTACTTTTACTCGATGCAGTACTTTTACTCGGCCTGAATGCTTGTCCACCGCTTGGGATAAACACGTCTGACACGCTCCGTCAGTGACGTCAGTGTTCGTCCACAGAGGAAACTGAGAAGCCAAAGGGTGGCAGAATAAAACCCAGAGAAAGATTCCCAAGGGCGACAAACTTTACATACCGGCGACTAAAGCCTGAGTGTGTGTGCGAGGCATTGTGTGCATGTGTGTGTGACAACAGAGATTAAACCGTACCGAGCAAACAAGCAGCAAAGACTTGAGTAATCTACTCTGGGACAAACATGTGGAACCAAGACGCTTTCTCCTCCTCCGTCGTCTCCAGCTTCATTTCCCTTCTCGCTATTCTGACTCCTAAAATGCCAGGGCTTATGCAAATGACTCTTTTATCCGTTTCTAGTCAAAAAGCAACTCAAAGGGAATAAAAACAAGACAAGAAATGTAAAAATAGTGCAAGAAGAAAAGAGATTAAGTTGCAAGATCAAATGTTCGAGTCATGCATTTATGGTAGTGGTAAATGCAATGTGAGATGCAACCAAATGTCTGCCAGTGACCCTGTGTCGTGGACTAGCAGGGGTTCGCTGTAGAACGAAGCCTCCGCAGGCTGAAATGACGGCGCTGGTTGTTGAGGCATGCTCCATGCTGGGGTTGAGCATTAAAAAGGGCTTTTCTGCAGCTTACAGAGTAACTGGCACGATTCAGACGTCTCCACTTTCTCTGGATCATAATCTGCTGAAACAAAGCGGAGCGCCCCCGGAGTTTCTCCAGCGGTTCTTGTGGGGAAAACACAAACCAATGACAGGCAGCTAAAGGATCGCTGGCTATGTAACTTAGCTGTCATCTGCGTCCTATCAGCTCAAGTCATAAGTCAGGCAACTTCTGAGGATTAAGGCTTCACCTACACAACTACACAGTGTGCATGAAACACCTGCAGAAGTCTCCACTGTTTCAAGGTGGTAAAGTCCAACCACGACTATCTTTCCCTGCTCGTTTTCAACCATATATTTACAAATGCAATGATCAAGACTTTCCACATGATGAAGGTATCAGTGTAAACATATCATACTTAACCCATCTAGGATCTATGAGGCGTTTGCCCGTTCATAGACAGTTACTTTCCATACAGTCTCAATGCAAGTGAAGACACACCTATAGGATCATTTAAACATTACATTTTAAGACATTAATTGAAGCATCTGTTTAAACCCCGCCCCTTTCCACTGACACAAAGGAGACACTGCTTTGTCAATCATTAGACGGACATATAGTCGAGAAGTGTTAGTTGCAGCCGTATGAAGCAGCCTTCAAAGACGCGTGCATACGGACTGAAGATCAGTCAATAACTGGGAATCAATCATTAATGCATTTGTAGTTAAACTATGTCAGAAAGGACTGAGGCTCGTTGTGCAACACTTCAACTTTTCAAAGGTCTCAGACCAACATTCCTCATGTGATTTATGCCGCCAGCCATACCTGACATTTCAGCTGCTCAGAGGCCGCTACATATATATTAAAATGCTTCCCTCTCAGCGTCTCGTCTGCCTCACACAGAGAGACATGTTGGCCCTGTGGACCCTTGGCTTGCAGCCAGGATGAAATGAAATGATCCCTCAAAGCTCATGTGAGGAACTTTAATTGCCAAGTGAATTAAATCTAGCCAACAGCTGACTCAAGGTCTCCACTATGGTCATCCATTCATCTCCACGGTAACAACAAACCAATCTCCTCCATGCACTGCACCTTTAAAACCTGACAGTATCACATGGCATCCCGACGAGATTTCTACACATGCTTCAACTGTTTTTCCGACTTGGGGAAAAGGAGCATATTCGTAACACTGGTTGCATTGGTTCTCTGTCAATGAACTGCTAATGTATAAACCACTCTGTCCCAGTCCAATACATCCTGCAGGATGGGCAGGCAATGTCATTAGTCTGGGTCTAATTGGAGCATTTTAGAGCCCTGTTAATGTTTATGTGCTGTTCAAGTGTAGCGCTTGGTTTAAAAAGATTGCCACACAATTATTACAATCAGTGATTTTGGTTTTTAAAACGTCTGTCACTATTTACCGCTGACCGTAGTGTTTAATTCGTAGGTTTTTCATTGCTATAACTTCACTGTAGCTGTGCATATGATGATGCCAGGGGGGAAATACCATCACACTGCCCCCTACTTCACCTAATGACATTCTCCCAGAAGTATTGCGTCCTTACCTTGGTGCAGTAGAGCATCCAGACCTCGTACAGTCTCTCCTTGGATGCCATGTTGCTTTAGTGTCACTTCTCCGGCTGCTTCATGGTTTTCAGTCATGAGCTAAACCTCCCCCGCTGACCTCCAATGTTCAACATCATGGCAAAGGTGGAACACTCCTTCAAAAGATGCCAAGGAAACTTTCCAAGAATGATTCCATGGCACAGGATTTGGCGCAGTAATTCCACTTCTGTAGATCTTCTCGGAGAACCAGGGGGTGATTCCCAGCAGTGTTTGCACTATCAATGACAAACAGACAGTTACTAAACATGGAGGCGGATGTTTTGCCATAAAAATACAACACTGTGAAGCCAATAACACGTGTAGTCAATACTTTACTTATTTTAACATTTGCAAGGCATGACTTTTACTTGTACAGAAGTATTCCTACACTCTGGTACTTCTATATTTGCTTTAGTACAAGATCTGAGTACTTCTACCACCCCTGTATTCCCAGCAGTGTTTGCACTATCAATGCCAACACACACTTAACATGGAGGCGGATATCTTGTGAAAATAAGAGTTCACTGCCAGCAGAAAGCATCCAGTTTCGGTGCTCCAAAGCCCCCAGGAAGTGAAGCAAGTTTGTTTAGGGGTTAAACGACAGTACTACAACTTCCCTGTCAGTCCATGACGTCATTGGGCCTAAATGACTTTTCCCCCATTGACTTACTTTGGGAAAGAGAGGTCTGTATATCAACCATATCAACAGATACTTTGACCTAATTTAAATTACCCAGCAGGAACACTTTTAAAGCCCTTATTTAAATCATTGAGTTATTTATATGATGAGATGTTTATATTTTAGAACTTGTTTAATTTCTACTATGTTTTCAAATGATGTGCATACCTTTGTTTACAAAAAAACCCCACAATTTGGGATCGATAATGTATATCTTAATTAGACTATTTAGAGCAGAGAGATTGGCAGGCGGAATTTAAAGTGGAAAACTCCACTACGCATGCTCAGTGGGCCCACATCCGGGTACTTTTAGGGGGTAATTTTGAGCTTCATGCGTCAGAATCAGAATTCCTTTATTAGGGATTGACAGTGTTACAGAAAAAAGTGGCATAGCAGGTAAAAAGAGACATGCAACGATAAAGGATAAGCTAACTTATTAAATATAGAGAAGGAATGCACACATTAGGGATAATAACTGATTAGCTCTCATAGGAATGAACGAGGTCTGTATATTCAGTTCTGAAGCAATGTTAACAACACGGCAACACACACACTATTATGAATGTCTGCTTCTGTTGTGTGCTTTAAAAAACGCGTGTAATTAGGGCTAAAAACCCCTGTGTCTGTCGACCTTAAGCTGTCAAAAAAAAGCCTATATTCTGTATTTTTTTGCTTCCCTTTCTCCTCCTCCTCCTCCTCATGTGACAGAAACGCCTCGTCCTCCCAATCCTGCCCGGATACACATGTCTCTTTTAAAAGATAAGATATCAATGTATAGGTGGTAAACATGTATTAAAACCGTCGATAAACTAAGACCACTCACCTGTGTAACGAAACTGTCAGCTGACGCCGTCTGCACTGAGTTGTCGTAAAGGTGTCAAGTTGGAGGAAAACATAAACAGCGCGCATGGTTAACAGAAACCGGTTTCTTATTTCAAAATAAGACAAGGCACAACAAAATAAGATAAAAGCTACCTTTATTTATCCTTGTAGAGAAATACAAGTGTTATAGGAGCAACAGAATAAGACAGGTAGTACACATAGAATAATAGTTAATACCACGACTTGTATTGTGAAAGGGCAACAGGATACACAACACACTGCAGCAAAAGTGGACGTTATCAGGATTAAACTTCACTTTCC
>NW_022990293.1:0-107500 GCF_902827175.1 Gymnodraco acuticeps | reverse complement strand
TGATGGAGTCAGGACTCAGAGAGACACGAGGAGAGCTGGAGCTTTGATGGAGTCAGGACTCAGAGAGACACGAGGAGAGCTGGAGCTTTGATGGAGTCAGGACTCAGAGAGACACGAGGAGAGCTGGAGCTCTGATGGAGTCAGGACTCAGAGAGACGAGGAGAGCTGGAGCTCTGATGGAGTCAGGACTCAGAGAGACACGAGGAGAGCTGGAGCTTTGATGGAGTCAGGACTCAGAGAGAGACGAGGAGAGCTGGAGCTCTGATGGAGTCAGGACACAGAGAGACACGAGGAGAGCTGGAGCTTTGATGGAGTCAGGACTCAGAGAGACACGAGGAGAGCTGAAGCTTTGATGGAGTCAGGACTCAGAGAGAGACGAGGAGAGCTGGAGCTCTGATGGAGTCAGGACACAGAGAGACACGAGGAGAGCTGGAGCTCTGATGGAGTCAGGACTCAGAGAGACACGAGGAGAGCTGGAGCTCTGATGGAGTCAGGACTCAGAGAGACACGAGGAGAGCTGGAGCTTTGATGGAGTCAGGACTCAGAGAGACACGAGGAGAGCTGGAGCTTTGATGGAGTCAGGACTCAGAGAGACACGAGGAGAGCTGGAGCTTTGATGGAGTCAGGACTCAGAGAGACCACGAGGAGAGCTGGAGCTTTGATGGAGTCAGGACTCAGAGAGACACGAGGAGAGCTGGAGCTTTGATGGAGTCAGGACTCAGAGAGAGACGAGGAGAGCTGGAGCTCTGATGGAGTCAGGACTCAGAGAGACACGAGGAGAGTTGGAGCTTTGATGTCAAACAATGATAGTTTATTACAAGTCAACGGCCGGAGAATTCACATCACAAGTCACAGCAGCAAAAGGTTCTGACTGCACGGGTGGGTTGCCATGTCAATTCTGATCAGCCTCGCATCTCGATAGACCTTTTAACTAGTTTACAGAGAGTCAAACCCACATATTGGGGATGGGCGTAAACATCTGCAGACACAGGAGATGTCTCTCACATCTGTGGAGCTTAGAAAGCCAGCGTTCTCACAGTCGTAAAACCCCCCCTATCAGGCCATAAAACTTGACACTAACGGCCCGTCCACACTACAGCTTCGAAAACGGTTTCCAACGCGTCTGCCCATTCACTTTGAATGGGGTGACGTCACTTTTCGCCGAACTGCATTGTGGGAAGCAGAGCGGAGCTTTGCTGGCGTTCCAGGCTGCAAAAGTTGAGCAATGTTCAACTTTTGAAGCTTCTGAAGCTTTCGGTGGAAGCGTCAGCCAATCAAATCATATGCCAGTACAAGCTCTAGCCAATCAAACCGCTGCTTGTGTGTCAGGGGCGGGAGATTCATGTGATTGGTTGTTGGTCGAGCTTCAGACACGCCCAGCTCCAAGCTTTTTTTGAAGCTGTAGTGTGGACGGGCCGTAAGTGCTGGAGCACATTCCTTAAAGCTGGCGTCACGAACAGGATTTGTTATTAACGTCAACAGGTTAAATATCTTAGGAGTAAGGAAGAATTATTCTCTAACACTAACAATATTAAAAACTTATAATGTCTGTCTTTATCTGCCTCCTAAAGTGATGCGTTTATTCATTCATGAAATGGAAATAAAGTTAAGTACCTTAAATATTAACTTAAGTGTGTTAAGTAGCCACACATGTGTTGATAAATCTAAGGGCCCCCAGCTGGCTGTGGGGCCCTCAGGTTGTGTTTACACAGCTTCAGACATCACGACTGTCTTTATCTGCCTCCTAAAGTGATGTGTTTTATCATTCATGAATAACCTACCTTGAATATTTACTTATATTTACTTGTTGACAAATCTAAGGGCCCCCAGCTGGCCCTCATGGTTGTATTCACACACTTAAAGATATCAACACATGTACCAGCGTGGCTCCGGGACAGCAGGTATTCGGGCAGCGGGGCCTCGTTCCTCCTCAGGCGTGTTTTGACGCATCGATCTGCTTCCTCAGGGGCCACGTCCACCCCGAGGGCCTTCAGCACGTCCACCACCGCTGTGGCCCCGCAGGCCGAGGCTCCGATCTGCAGAGTCTGCCTCTCAAGGGCCTCCTGGAAGGACCACAGCATGGCTTCATGCTCCTCTTCATCCTCCTCTTCATCGCCTACAGGGACCGGCTCACACTCTGCCTCCATCTGAGAGCCTCACCTGCACACACACACACACAGGGTAAAGATCAGACACACACACACACACACACACACACACACACACACACACACACACACACACACACACACACACACACACACACACACACACACACACACCACACACACACACACACACACACAGGGTAAAGATCAGACACACACACACACACACACACACACACACACACACACACACACACACACACACACACACACACAGGGTAAAGATCAGAGACACACACACACAGGGTAAAGATCAGATACCAACACACACACACACACACAAACAGTAGAGATCAGATACCAACACACACACACACACACACACACACACACACACACAGATACCAACACACACACACACACACACACACACACACACACAAACAGTAGAGATCAGATACCAACACACACACACACACACACACACACCACACACACACACACAGATACCAACACACACACACACACACACAGGGTAAAGATCAGAGACACACACACACAGGGTAAATATCAGATACCAACACACACACACACACACACACACACAGACAGATACCAACACACACAGACAGACACACACACACACACACAGATACCAACACACACACACACACACACACACACACACGGTAAGGATCAGATACCAACACACACACACTCGATAAAGATTAAATATCGCACACATAAGAGCATGTATAGCGTGTATAAGTGTTTGTGTGTGTGTGTGTGTGTGTGTGTGTGTGTGTGTGTGTGTGTGTGTGTGTGTGTGTGTGTGTGTGTGTGTGTGTGTGCGTGTAGCATGTATGTACAGTATGAAGCTAATGTCCAGTAGCCTCTTTAAATCATCATTGATGCAAACTATAGTCCTTCTTAGATAAACTCGTGTTATTTTCTTAATCTGAATAAACTTTAAAATGCTCTTGCACTTTGCTTTTATGAGTTATAATTAATAATGTCTTACCATCTAGCTACTGAGAGCGACAATCACAAACAGTCACGTGGTCTCTCTTCGGTGCTCCATTTCCGGTTGAGAAGAGAGGCAAAGTGACCCTCAGCGCCCCCTGCTGGCAGCTTTCAGCCAGGAGCAAAGCATGTTGAAAACACATAATGCACAAGGTCAACAATGAAGTCAAATGAGTGAATAAATTAGTAAATATAATTCACATATAAAAAGGAATATCCAACCAAACATGAATTGCTGTTGTTTGGTTGTTGAATAAGAAGTTGTATCTTCTTGTTTTTTTTACAAAAGTAAGGTGTGTATCGGCTTTTCCAGCTCGTTCTGGGTACCAACGTTAAAAGCACACTTGTTTATTTATTCATTATCAATCATAACATGTATACATCCACAAATATGTGTACATATGTATCGTAGAAGTGTGTTTTGGTGTGTCTGCAATGTTCAAAACAACAGATAGAGCCAGAAATCTAGGTGTAGTCATGGACTGAGTTTCAACAGTCACATTAAAACAGTTACTAAATCAGCCTACTATCACCTAAAGAACATATCTAGGGTTAAAAGACTAATGTCACAGCAGGATTTGGAAAAACTTGTCCATGCTTTTATCTTCAGTAGACTGGACTACTGCAATGGTGTCTTCACAGGTCTCACTAAAACATCTATTAGGAAGCTGCAGCTGATTCAGAACGCCGCTGCTCGAGTCCTCACTAACACTAAGAAAGTGGATCACTCCTGTTCTGAAGTCTTTACACTGGCTTCCTGTGTGTCAAAGAATAGATTTCTAAATACTGCTGCTGGTTTATAAAGCACTGAATGGTTTAGGCCCAAAATACATTTCTGACCTCCTGCTAAATGATGAAGCATCCAGATCTCTCAGGTCTTCAGGGACTGGTCAGCTTTCTGTCCCCAGAGTCAGAACTAAACATGGAGAAGCAGCGTTCAGTTATTATGCTCCAAATATCTGGAACAAACTCCCAGAAACCTGCAGGTCCGCTGCAACTCTGACTACTTTCAAATCCAGCAAGAAGACTTTTCTTTTTGTCGCTGCTTTTAATTGAACTATTCATATCTTAAACTGCACTGTAACTTTTTATTCATGTCTTTTATTATCTTTTCGTTTTAATGACTGATTTTAAATGCATTTGTCTGAATGTCTTTCATTTTTGTAAAGCACCTTGAATTGCCTTGTGTTGAAAGGTGCTATATAAATAAACTTGCCTTACTTCCGGGTTACAGGCTCTGATAATGTACACACTTCATACATTCATTATTTTAATACATTTTATGTTGCTTAAACATGTTTTGTCCATGGAAAAAATGTAAGAAAATAACGGCATAGTATGTCGAAAATGTGAGATAAACTATTAACTATTTTAAAAATCAGCATTTATATATAGCCTATACATAAATGTTTACAATAAATATAAAGTAAACTAGATGAATAAGACCGTTTCCAAAGACTATGACAACAATGATTTGCCATCGATAGCCCAACTTTAGCAGGCACAATTCACTGTTAACAAACTAAACATGAAGATGGTTTATTCCGCCATGGCCCCCCCACAGGATGGTATGACCCGTAGACGCCCCGCCCCCTGCTGGCCAGAGACGCCACATAGCCAAGGTCAGCTGGCCGATACGGATGACGCCAGCTCACGAGATGCACACGGAAGAGTGACTGCAGGGAATAAACAGCGGTAACTAGAGTTTCCTGTGATTTAAAAGGTCAGTCAATGGCCACACAAACTTAACAAACTAACACATAAGCGAACAAATAATCAAACAAACACGTGTTAGCTTACAGCTATGCTAACGCCGGTACAGTTGCTACAGTCCGGCCGAATAAACAAACCGCTCATTATCAAATTCACCCGAGTCATGGTTACTTCGAAATAATTAAATACTGTGAGAAGTACCATGACATTTCATACTGTTTGTTAATGGACTGTGTGATATGTTCGCTACTGTAGTTGTCAGTGGATGAACACTTCCGGGTTACAGGCTCACATCACACACACATCACTTCATACATGAATCTCTTAATACATTTTCTCTAGCTTAAACATGGTTTGTCGAGGTATTTAATCCATTTGTGTTGTAGATATACTCTGTCTGCAGTGGTGTTAGGGTGCAGTTTTAATTCATAATGCCCCTATCTTGTAGCTATGATGTGTGTGTATAGCTCCACCTGGTGGTCACTAACTGCACATGCTATAAGTAGCAATACTACATTTTAAAATGACTTTATCTCCTGAAGTGTTGTCACGATACCAACATTTTGGTTTCGATACCAAGTCAAGAATTGCGATTCTTTTTCAATACTTTTCTTTTATTATTTTCATGATAAATAAAATTGTAGTTTCTGTTAAGTGTTTTCTTACAACATGCTCTCTTCTTTATACTTGAGTTTATGTGATTTCTTTGATAGTTAACTTTATATTTTATTAACATGTAATAGTACAGTAATATAAATAATTATTGACAAAATGTACATTTCAGATGTTAGCCACATTGGTAAGTTAGCTAAAAAGATATTAGACAGTTATCATTGCCATTCATTGCCTCGTCAAACTACGAAAACGTTCGTTTGTCACAAAATAAATTACACTTGTTTGACTTAGATTTGAGGGCATGGGATTGAGCATGATGTAATTATGTTATCTATCACATTCGCTAACCGGTCGGCGGGTGCTTAGCCAAGTTTGATGTGTTGGCTCCCTTGGTTTGCAGGGATCTGAAACATGACAGACAGGCCTCGTGGTGTCCGTAGGCTTGCCCTCACTGTCAGAGATATAGCTAAAAAAATACTTCCAAATTTCGCTTCTGGCGTCTTTTTTGTCAACAAGCCGAGGCGCAGCGGCAGTTGCACTCCCACTTGCAGCCATGCTTCTCGTTTTCTCACATGCTCTGGCAGCTAGCGCGTGCACGAGAGAGGGGAGGGACTTAGAGCGTGCACCAGAGAGGGGAGGGATTTAGAGCGTGCTTGAGAAGGGAGGGACTTAGAGCGTGCTTGAGAGGGGCGGGACTTAGAGCGTGCTTGAGAGGGGAGGCACTAGGCTTGTTTGAGACAAGCGAGACCTGCGCAGTTGCGATCAACGTCTTGCTCGTGCGTTGCATGATGGTTAGTCATTTTGTCCGACTTGCTCTGGAGGCTCGCCTACATGAGACGTTGAAATCTCGCAAAGACAAAGACGCCCGCAGCCTTGAGAGCGAGGCGTGGCGAGGCGGCGCAGTTCCTCTCCACGGGCTGCGGAAGCTAAATGCTTGATGGGAAACGACTCGCTGGTATCTCGAGCTGAGCGCTCATTGGTGGGTTTTACCACGTGCTGCTGATGAAGCTCTCCCATTGGCTCGGCAAAAGTTTGTTGTTGTTTTGTGGCAGTTTTACGTCGCCACTTCCATTCCCATTTTTCATCATTGTTCCACAATGTTTATCATCATGAAATTAATATCCATATATTTTATACTATACTTGCACTGCTTACCGTTTTCATACTTTATATATCTTAGCATATTCATACACACTGTTCATACTGCTCACAGGCTGATATCTGTGTATTCATACCCCTCACTGTTTATTCATCATTCAATTCATTCTATATTTTATTCTGTAGATTGTGTACATTACTTTTCACTTTACTGCTTGTTGCACCTGGTTAGAAGCTAAACTGCAGTTCGTTGTCTCAGTACCTGTAATCTGTGCAATCACAATAAAGTTGAATCTAATCTTGAGCAGGAACAAATGTATTTACTTAGTACATATCTGACATTAATGATTAAACACATGTGTGCATTCTTTATAAATGCAAACCGAGTCAAGCCGACTCCGGAGGTGGCGGTATGCACCTTCAAGCTGTTTGCAATCCGCCAAAAAACCGAGAGAAGAAGAAGAAGAAGACGAAGCCGACTCCGAGATGTCCGACTTCAGGCGAGCTTTTGAGACCTCCCCCGGCTGCGATCGGCTATTCTCGTCTACTTTCGAGGCGAGCCGCAACGCGTCTCAAACAAGCCTACTGAGAGCGTGCTTGAGAGGGGAGGGACTTAGAGCGTGCTTGAGAGGGGAGGGACTTAGAGCATGCACGAGAGGGGAGGGACTTAGAGCGTGCTTGAGAGGGGAGGGACTTAGAGCGTGCTTGAGAGGGGAGGGACTTAGAGCGTGCTTGAGAGGGGAGGGACTTAGAGCGTGCTTGAGAGGGGAGGGACTTAGAGCATGCACGAGAGGGGAGGGACTTAGAGCGTGCTTGAGAGGGGAGGGACTTAGAGCGTGCTTGAGAGGGGAGGGACTTAGAGCGTGCTTGAGAGGGGAGGGACTTAGAGCGTGCTTGAGAGGGGAGGGACTTAGGCGTGCTTGAGGGGGGAGGGACTTAGAGCGTGCTTGAGAGGGGAGGGACTTAGAGCGTGCTTGAGAGGGGAGGGACTTAGAGCGTGCTTGAGAGGGGAGGGACTTAGAGCGTGCTTGAGAGGGGAGGGACTTAGAGCGTGCTTGAGAGGGGGAGGGACTTAGAGCGTGCTTGAGAGGGGAGGGACTTAGAGCGTGCTTGAGAGGGGAGGGACTTAGAGCGTGCTTGAGAGGGGAGGGACTTAGAGCGTGCTTGAGAGGGGAGGGACTTAGAGCGTGCTTGAGAGGGGAGGGACTTAGAGCGTGCTTGAGAAGGGAGGGACTTAGTGCGTGCTTGAGAGGGGAGGGACTTAGAGCGTGCTTGAGAAGGGAGGGACTTAGTGCGTGCTTGAGAGGGGAGGGACTTAGAGCGTGCACGAGAGGGGAGGCACTTAGAGCGTGCTTGAGAGGGGAGGCACTTAGAGCGTGCTTGAGAGGGGAAGGGGACTTAGCGTGCTTGAGAGGGGAGGGACTTAGAGCGTGCTTGAGAGGGGAGGGACTTAGAGCGTGCTTGAGAGGGGAGGGACTTAGAGCGTGCTTGAGAGGGGAGGGACTTAGAGCGTGCTTGAGAGGGGAGGGACTTAGAGCGGGCTTGAGAGGGGAGGGACTTAGAGCGTGCTTGAGAGGGGAGGGACTTAGAGCGTGCTTGAGAGGGGAGGGACTTAGAGCGTGCTTGAGAGGGGAGGGACTGCAGGCACGGCTGCAGTGCAGGGAGTGGAAGCAGAGCACACAGCTCTTATTAACACAGGGCTTTCTCACCGGAGTACTTTTCCCCGTCATTCTTAAAGTACCGATACTAATGGAACGGAGTAACCGTAACATTTTTAACGGCAGGGTATCGCGGTACCTCTCAAGTATCGGTACACCGTGCAACACTAATCTCCTGCATCAAAATATACTTAAAGTACCAAAAGTAAAATGACTCCTTATGCATAATGGCCCATTTCAGAATCATATATATATCGATCTCTTTTTCAAGGGAGACCTGCAGCAATTCGGTTCCACATGAAGACATAACATAAAACAACAGAAAAACAAAAGGACATCATACAGCATAGTTACAGGGTTACAATGTGCATAGCTAACGACATGTAACAGTATCAGATTGCATAGCATCTATCCGAGCTTTAAAAACATGCACTGGAACCAAATTGCTCATTTTCCAAGTTAGAGGAGCTGCGCACATAAAAGCTTTTTACCCTAAGTCAGTCCTAGCACTTGGCACATTTAACAAAACCACAGCATGAGATCTCAGGCAGTAGCTACTTTCAACTCTCCGTGTGATCAGAGAGCAGATGGAAGATGGTAGTTTACCTAACATGGCTTTGTAGATGAACACGTACCAGTGACTGAGCCTCCGTACAGTTAGTGAAGGCAGACCTGCCCTGGCATACAGGGTACAGTGATGAGTTAATACTTTACAGTTAGTAACAAATCTCAGTGCGCTGTGATAGGCGGCATCTAACTTGATCAGGTTGGTGCATTCATATAGATCAGATCACCAGAGTCCAGCACAGGTCAAAAGGTCACAGAGCCTTTTCCTGGCCTCAAGCGAGAAACAGGACTTGTTCCTGAAGAAGAAACCTAGTCTAACCCTCAGCTTTCTAAGCAGGTTGTTGACATGAAGTTTAAAAGTGAGACAATCATCAAGCCAGATACCTTGGTATTTATAACAGGCAACCACTTCAAGTACTTGTCCTTGCATAGTAACAATATCTAAAACAGGCTCTGGTGTCTTTTTAGCTTTAGAAAATAGCATTACCTTGGTTTTATCAACATTTAAAAGAAGCTTTAGTTCAGAGAGCTGAGTCTGAATGATGTTAAAAACAGCCTGTAATTTAACAGCAGCCTCGTTAATCGAGGGACCTGCACAGAACATCACGGTATCATCCGCATACAAATGTAAAGTTGCTCCATCCACATTTTATTTTATTATTATTATTCAACATTAATAATCTTTGTTCTCAAAGTAATGATAAACCTGTGAGTTGGATGTAGAAAAGTCAGAATCAATATAGATGTTTTTTATTTTAAAGAAAATTCAGATTGAACACAGTAAAAAACTGTAAATTATAGTGTCCGTCCAAAAGATATTTTATACTTATAGTGAAAACTAACCTTGGATGATGGGCTAGTAGACTAAAAGCTTTAGGAATCCAAAGTACAACATATAATAAGTACCCTGTATCAAGATTGATGCAAAACAAGTGATATTTGACCTTTTTAGACAGATTTAGCAAAAAAACCCTCTTCTGGGGTCATTTGGGTGGATTTTCCATATCTCTGGCCCCCCTTGCTCGATTTTGCTGATTGACATCTCTTTCTAACCGTCAGAGCCAATGGAATCGAGGGGAACTCACACATAGTCCATATTTGGTAATGTGTGTGTGTTAGACTGCCGCATAGCCGAGACCGGAAGCTGCAGCCACTCTGGTGGCTACCATTAGCAGCTAACTTTTGCTCTGCGATTTTTACATAAAAATGGAATTATGGATTATAAATTAAATAATTTTTTTATACAGAGACGTTAAAAACCTATGGATTAACCGATTCAGCCGCGTTTTTTCTCGTTGTAATGCCATTGAACACGTCTTTTGATCAGATTGACAGCTACGGTGAGACGATCTCCCTAGAAGCTCCGTAAAGGTACGTGTTGTGATGTCTGTTTGCTTCCCCTGTCGCGAGTCCGGATCACTCAGTGATGATACTGTATACCTACATAATCTGTGGAACCTCAGCTTTAATCGGATATCTTGTAAGTGCAGCTACGATAAGTAATAAGGGTACTTTTATCTTGAGTTCTGTGCCAAAGTGCGTTAGCATTTTTCGCTAAGGGGTCATTTAGATGCTTCTTATGAAACTTGTGTTTTGTTTTCGTAAAAATGGTTTGTATCGTCAGTTAGCTGAGATTATTCCCGTTAATCTGGTATAACACATTAATAGGTTCTTAAATATTAAGATCCCCTGAGACACAGTGTCGTGAAAAAACCCCCCGGACCTTGGGGTTTAACAGGTTAATAAATGCAGTTACATTTTTAGCAGCTATTCATACTAAATCAGTTGTCCCTCCCCCTGGTGCCAGGACCAACAGATCCATCTTTAGGCTCCGCAGCCCTGTCCCCCCATAACGGCCCCTACACACGGCGGCGTGCGTTGACTCTTCAACGCTTCTGTCCATTCACTTTGAATGGTGTTACGTCACGCTTCGCCAAACTGCATTGTGGGAGCAAAGCGTAGCTTTTCTCGTTGTGCTCGCGGCAAAAGTAGAGCAACTTTTGAAGCCTCGACGGAGGCGTCAGCCAATCAAATCCCGTTTAAGCAAATCTACCAGTACAAGCGCTAGCCAATCAAACCGCGTGTATGCTGGGAGAGCCAGACCGCAGTTCATTTCCTCATATGCCAAAACATGGAGGAGAAAATAATCGTAGCGGTAGGGAATCACCCGGTGCTTTATGATCAGTCTCTGTTCACCTACCGGGATACAAACCGGAGGAGCCAGGCATGGAGGGAGGTGGCAGAGACAGAGGGTGAAACTGGTAGGTTTTCGCCTGTTTGGGGAGTTTATATCCAGTGTACTTCGTTTGAATGGACAGCTAGCAAGCATAGACAGTATTTAGCCAGCATGGAATGTTGCGTAAAATAGCACCATAGACATTAATGTCATAAATGTTCATCATATAAAGTGTGACATGTAAAACCTTTTATGCAATTGACAGGAGAGATTCATTTGATTGGTTGTTGGTCGCGTTGCTCGCGTAAACTCCCCAACCTCAAGACACGCCCACCGCCAAGCGGCAATGCCGTGTGTAGGGGCCGTAAGGCTTTGCAGTCTTGCCATGCTGTCCATTGAAAGCCAGTTGGCTAGAAAGCTGGACTTCAAGGATTTGATCAGTGACTTTGCCTGTAAGAAGGCTAGGCGCTGGGCTCTTGGTGAGTTACCCCTAGATTCCACCGGATCCGTCTGCGTCGCGTTACGGCCGTATTGTGGCTGCGCCGCGGCGTCCGCAAGGATCGCGACCACTCTAGTCAACGGGTGCTATTCCACCAGACGCGCCGCGTTACGGCTCAGAAGCGTCCCAGAAGCGTCTCGCCGCTGGGCTCCGGCTCGAAATAGGATTGAAGTCTATTTGTCGACGCGACGCAGCCGTAAGGTAATGTCGGGCAGGAAGTGGAACGGTGACAGCATCCGGCCCATCCCCAAAATAAACTCATTTTGCAGACCCTATCCCTCCGTAGTCTTTCAAGTAGGAGGAGAAATGCCAGCGTTCTCCTCCGGTTTGGCACTGTGTAAATTATGCATTTTTTTACCACTAAAATACAGCAACACATCTTTGATTCATGTCGTTTATAACTGGAATATTACAATTATTATTAACGTTGTCTGTACAAAGTAACCTGTCCAGGAAATATGCCCAAATCAACAACAACTGCGAGCCGGCAGGCAAGACGCTCCGCTTCTGAAATGCTTCTGAAACGCGGCCGGTAGGGTTTGACGCCGGAGGAGGCCGGATCAAAACCGCGGTGCAGCCGTGACGCGACGCAGACGGACCCGGTGGAATCGAGGGGTTAGGCCAGGACTATTCAACTTCATTAGCAAGTGGGCCAAATAGGAAAATCACTGGGGGTTTGTGGGCCACACAATACTTTGTCAAGGAACCACCATAACTCTTGCTTACAGTAGTGTTAATAGGTACTAATACATTAAATGAACTAGTCAAGTGCATCCCTTTTTTTATTACTTCAATTGTATCAACATAAATCCTTACAGAAAGCAACCAGTCCATACAAAAGTAGGAAAGCTTCGGTTACAAGGCTTGGTGCAAAATGTTGCATATTTAAAACTAAGGAGACATGAGTTTTTTCCCCCAACAGTTCCATGTCCACTAATGTACAAAACAAGATGAATATAATAAAACAGTATTCATCACATTAACAGTAAGTAGCCCTGTGTATAATATCCTCAACACTTCCAAGCAAACATACTGTAAGGTGCTTTGAAGTCAACACAAGTCCATAAAATGTAATACTAAATGCAAATAGAACATAGTTAACAATAGCCATCAGACTCACAATAACATTCATATCTTGGAAACATTTTTACAATGTTCGAAACATTAAGTAGGCGTGTTTGAATGACCATAAAATGAATGACCATAAAAACAGATCTGCATACATACCATGCATCAGACTTCTGTCATGTTTAAGCTGTTTGAGTCAGTGAGAGAAATTACACTGCCTTGATTTAGCTATTTCAGCATAGTTTGGCTCATAAGTGGTAAGAGCAATCCTGAGACACTCATGCAACTTCTGATTGGTCATGGAGCAACGTGATGTTTTGATGGCATTCATATGAGAAAAGCTAGACTCACAAGTATAGGTAGATCAGTATAAGCAAGGCCACCTTCCTCATTGTTGGCCACTTGACTCCGTTCAAATGATGCTAGCAGTCCCTGTACTTTCCTTCTCCGTTCCTCTGAGCCCACGGGAACACTGGCAGAAAACGAGCCGTGATCTGAGTTGTAGTGTCGCTTTACGTTGTATTCTTTCATCATGGATATACTTTCGTTGCACAATAAACACACCGGTTTATTACTTGTTGCGGCTGGCAAAGTAAATACATATTTGTCAGTCCATTCATTCTGGAATTGGCGATTTTCCGAATCAACTTTACGTTTCTTGGGCTTGGAGAGAGACATCTTGAAGCTGTTGTTAACGAAAGCACTTTCTCTGTGGCCCGCGAACCTAGTGTGTAACGTGAGTTTGACTGAGCCAATGACAAGTGAGGACACAGTGCGGTTTTTTTTAATGAGCAGAGCGCGGCAGGCAAAATAATGGATTCAAAATCATTCAAATGAATTGAAAAACCAGCGTTTTCGTCGGATTTAGTGTGATAATATTGGTGTTAATGTTCACTTTATTTTAATTTAAGAGGTCATGTATATTTAAGTTATATTTATTTAGATGTTTGAATGTTCCATTAAAAAATGTGATTAAAAAGGCATGTACACCATAGAAGATGGCTATTGAGGTCTGTAGTCAGGAATGTTAGTGTTATATCAAATAGTGAATTCTACTGCAGCAGAATGTTGCACGTCTGCACAGTTATATGTTCACCGCTCAGTGTCAGTACATATTGTGCGGTTAGTATTGGACTACAAGACAGATGCAAGCCTGTAGGTAGAGTTATTTAAAGCATCAATGAGTGGGTTGGGTTCTGGAGGTGTGGGTACAGCATTGTGCTTGGTTGGCGTGGCCTGGGCCTGGTGGTGGGGCCCAATGTGATATCTTTTCATGGGGAATGTAGAGATGGGTCTATAGTTATTTAATAAGGTGGCCTCCCCTCCTTTTAGTAGAGGAACACTATACATAATACTATTACAACTTGTTTCATATATACTATGTCGTTTTTCATGATATTTTCATTCTATAGTCAGTACCTACTATACTGACTTCATGGTGTCTTTTTCTTCTCTTCTCCCCACAGGACTGCGAGGACATTCATCTGACATCAATGAAGACGGTGGCTTCTTGAGTTTCTGAAGGACTTACGGTACTATACGATGACTTTTCTGATATTTTCGATATACTGTACGATGTTTTCTTTTAGCATTTCTCCGACATTGGTTAGGGTTATGACTTTTCGGTCATTTTTAACAAAATAAAATACCACGCCTGGGATCCACACACTATGCCGTGCCGTATTATGGCATCAAAGAATTGTTTAGATTATTTTGTTGCATTTTTTTTTTTTAAATCGATATACATTTGACATATATCGATGTCGTTTCAAATGTTTTGAAATGTTTCGAAATACTATATTAGGACTTTTCTGTCATCGTTATCGTCATACTATACTACGCCTTGTTTCTACGCACTAAACCGTGCCTTATTTCCACATCAAATACGATATTTTCTCCGACATTGGTTAGGGTTAGGACTTTTTTGTCAATAAATAAATGTTGTCTTTTTCTCAATCCTTTATTTTGATGAGTTATTTATTTCACTTTATAACAATAATCAACAATAAAGCTACAGGAAATTACTTTGTCAAAAACTGGAACTATAAGCTTAGTTAGAGCCAGGGGAAGATAGTTTAAACATATATCTTTTTGGATAAGGATCCTCCCCCTCATATAAAATGAGTTTTTTTTAAGAAAGAACAGTTTTTATACCAAGGTGTTTGTGGCGCAATTGTAGGACATACGCTGAGCTATTGTTGGTGTTTGCTAGATTTAGTCAAACAAAGAAAATGTGAAAAAATGAAATAAAACAAGTCATAGTGCAAACAGTTAGAGTGATACAACACTGCTCAGGTAAGCTGAAGTCTTGGGTTCGATCCTCATGAGGCGCAGGAGTTTTCAAAATCTCCAACCCAAAGTTGAGAATGAGTTTACCAAATGAAAGGTTTGCCTCTCAGGTCAGATGGCTCAGAGGGATAGAAGACTGACCATGAGAATGAGTTTTCCTCTCAGGTCAGATTACATTACATTACATTACATTGCATTTAGCTGACGCTTTTATCCAAAGCGACTTACAATAAGTACATTCGACCAGGAAGACACAACCTTGAAGAAAACAGAATCATATAAGTACATCAGGTTTCATAGAGCCAAACATTTCAAGTGCTACTCAACTGGCTTTAGATAAGCCAGTCCTTTATTAGTATATAAGTGCTTTGTTAATAGTTCTATCGCTCGAAGTGGAGTCGAAAGAGATGAGTTTTCAGTTTGCGCCGGAAGATGTGCAAGCTATCTGCCGTCCTGATGTCAATGGGGAGCTCATTCCACCATCTTGGAGCCAGGACAGCAAACCCACGTGTTTTCGCCGATGGGAACTTGGGTCCCCCTCGCAGCGAGGGCGCAGCGAGTCGTTTGGCTGACGCAGAGCGTAGTGCACGCGCTGGGGTGTACGGTTTAACCATGTCCTGGATGTAGGAAGGGCCAGATCCATTCGCAGCATGGTAAGCAAGTACCAGTGTCTTGAAGTGGATTCTAGCAGTTACCGGAAGCCAGTGAAGGGAGCGGAGGAGCGGAGTGGTGTGGGAACATTTAGGAAGGTTGAAGACCAGACGAGCCGCTGCATTCTGGATGAGCTGCAGAGGTCGGATGGCACATGCAGGTAGACCAGCCAGGAGGGAGTTGCAGTAGTCTAGGCGTGAGATGACGAGAGCCTGGACCAGAACCTGAGTCGCTTTCTGAGTCAGCTGGGGACGTATCTTCCTGATGTTGTAAAGCGTGTATCTGCAGCAGCGGGTTGTAGCAGCGATGTTTGCAGTGAAGGACAGGTTGTTATCTAGGGTCACACCCAGATTCCTTGCAGTCTGAGTCGGGGAAACAACTGAGGTGCCGATGTTGATTGTTAGGTCAAGAGTAGGACAATCTTTTCCCGGGAGGAAGAGCAGCTCAGTCTTGTCAAGGTTGAGCTTGAGGTGGTGAGCAGACATCCACTGAGAGATGTCAGCTAGACAAGCAGAGATGCGTGCGACGACCTGGGTCTCTGAGCGGGGAAAGGACAGAATTAATTGGGTGTCGTCAGCGTAGCAGTGGTAAGAAAAACCATGCGGGCTAATGACTGATCCGAGCGAGTTTGTGTACAGGGAGAAGAGGAGGGGACCAAGAACAGAGCCCTGAGGGACCCCCGTAGTTAATTGACAAGGGTGGGACTCAGACCCTCTCCAAGTCACCCTGTAGGTACGGTCTTTGAGGTATGAGGTGAGGAGGGAAAGTGCAGAGCCTGAAACTCCAAGTTTTTGGAGAGTGCGGAAGGAGGATCTGATGATTCACCGTGTCGAATGCAGCAGACAGGTCCAACAGGATGATGACAGAGGAGAGGGATGCAGTTTTGGCAGTGTGCAGTTCCTCCGTGACAGCAATGAGAGCAGTTTCTGTGGAGTGACCTGCCTTGAAACCAGAGATGGCTCAGAGGGATAGAAGACTGACCGTAAGAATGAGTTTACCAAATGAAAGGTTTGCCTCTCAGGTCAGATGGCTCAGAGGGAAAGAAGACTGACCATGAGAATGAGTTTTCCTCTCAGGTCAGATGGCTCAGAGGGATAGAAGACTGACCATGAGAATGAGTTTCCCTCTCAGGTCAGATGGCTCAGAGGGAAAGAAGACTGACCGTGAGAATGAGTTTCCCTCTCAGGTCAGATGGCTCAGAGGGAAAGAAGACTGACTGTGAGAATGAGTTTGCCTCTCAGGTCAGATGGCTCAGAGGGATAGAAGACTGACTGTGAGACAGCAGGTTGTGGGTTCGAGGCCTTTCAGGTGCAGTCATCTTTAAGGTCCACAAAGCCAAATGAGCAGGTCATAAGCTCTACGAAACAATGACGACTCAGGACAGATGGCGCAGAGGGATATGTGACGGGTCAGAAGACCTGAGGTTGTGTGTTCGAATCCTCGTGATGCTCAGTGATTTTTAAAGAGCTTTACTCAAAGTGATGAGGATAAATGCGCCCAGAGAACAGGTCTTCATGTACATGAGTTGGTGGCTATCGGGGTTTGTTCTCGGCACTTAGGCGCCTTAGTGCGCACTGAGGCGCCTAAGTGCCGAGAACAGATCCGCTGCTTAGCATGTGCGGGGTTCGAGTCTACTAGAGGCGAGGTAGCTAGGTCCAAAATAGAGAAATAAAATAGGCCAACAAAATAGGTGAAAAGAATAAATAGAGTTCTAAGATAGGAAAGGTGACCAACTAGAAAAGCGTAGAGAAATACGGGTAATGTAAACATTGAGCTCAATTAGGGGATAACATAAATTAGTCTTTTCTTTTCTAGATACTTCACTCTGACCGTTTGCTCTATGACCATGTAATGAGTTTACCAGATGAAAGGTTTGTCTCAGGTCAGATGGCTCAGAGGGAAAGAAGACCGTGAGACTGCAGGCTGTGGGTTCAAGGCTTTTCAGCTGCAGTCGTCTTGGATGAGACGACAACTCATGATCTGCCCATTATTTGTATCTGTCTCCGAAAATACTCGCATCTCATACTTAAGTAAAAGTAATAATACAGCAGCGTATGGAAATAAGTCAGTTTAGCAAGGCACAAAATGTTTATTTAAACAAGTCACACTATGTAATTATTAAAAAGTAACAATAGTAGTCACAACATTTTTTTAAAGTTACAGTTGAAAAAAGTCAGTATAGTTTGTCTTGAAATAAGTAAAGTATATAAAACACTTTTCATAAAGAAGTACGTCAGATCAAATGTAATAAAGGCCGTATGTCATCAAATGTTATACTATGACTTTTTGATATTTCTCTACATGCTGTACTATGACTGTTCACATCTTATGTTAGACAAACTATACTACAGCTTTATTTCTAACAACGACACCGTTACTTTTTATTCCAGAAATTCCATACTATGACTTTTAAAGGTTTTTCACAACATATTAGAGTGTTTATTTATTATGTAATACATTTATTCCTGTGTTTATGTATTATTTAATAATAAATACACACAGGAAAAAAGGTATTATTTAATATATTTATTACTGTGTTTATGTATTATTTAATAATAAATACACACAGGAATAAATAATGATATATATAATAATAATAAATGTAATAATTATAATAAAATGTAATATATTTATTACTGTGTTTATATATTATTTGTATGTATTCCTGCATTTATTTATTCCTGTATTATTTTTAGGGGTGCACCGAATGGGAAACAGTTGGCCGAAAACCGAATGCCGAAAATGATTAATAGAAATATATATATATATAATGTATACATTTTTTACCAATGTTGTTCAGCTACCTGATTATGGAAATAGACATGATTATGGCAAAACTTAACTTAAATAATAATCACTATTATGGGTCCATAAAACATTTATTCAGCACTTTTGAATGCATACAGTACATTTATATATGTCATGTATTATTGCTAAAAACATGATATCGCAGTCTTAGTGTCGCCAACTCGTTTCTAATATGCAAAGACAACAAATTCGTCTATGATGTATTTTCGATCAGACGAGATCTCTCTCCCGTCTGTGTGCGAGGGGGCGGGGCAGTTTACACACACGCAGCTGCTACATGCAGCGGAGCACACTGCGGAGATGGCGGAGAGAACGCGCTCCGAGGTGTGGTTAAACTTTACCCGTCTCGATGTGGAGAATACTTGTTACCATAAGTGCAATAAGAGTTTAGCATGTAAGCACGAGCAATTTGTCTAAACATTTAGCAAAAGTGCACCGCATGCAGACGGAGGAATGTACCGGGTTCGACCGTCTTTCTAGCAGCTCTGTAGCCCCATCCACGAGTAACGTTTCCACGTCAGGTGTTATGTATGCTAGCAGCAACACACGGAGTTAACTACATGATACAAACATTAATGATTAGAGGAAACTGAGTTATTTAGTTTGTTAAAATTTCAGCTATTCTGTTTACAGTCTGTCATCAGATTATTTAATACGATTTGTTAAAGGCTCAGGGCAATCTCGATGACAAAGGTCAATGTCCCCCCCCCTGTGAGCCAGCCGCGTCTTTATTACGTCATCACAACAACACGTTAGGTTACCAACGTAAGCCTGTTCTGACATTCGGTGATATTTTTTCGGTGCTAAAACCCTTTCGGCCGAAAGGGCCTTTTTAACCATTTTCGGCCGATAATTTTCGGTGGCCGAATATTCGGTGCATCCCTGATTATTTTGTTAATTTATTCCTGTATTATTTTGATAATTTATTCCTGCATCTATTTGATCATGCCTGTGTGAGATTTCAACCCTATTTTGTAGTCAGGTAGTGGACCTACAGTCCTTGACTCTAACCTCTAAGCTATTTTGTCTCACAAACTTTCTCGGTGAATCCCAGACTGAAGTATGTATCATTCACTAGAAAGTGCTAGGGCTGTGTGTTTTGAGGCTCAAACATGAGATGGAGATGTCAAATATGCAAAGGAACATCCAACTCTCTCAAGTCAAATGGCTCAGGGTGATAAGAATGACGGTTGGTACCCCAGTGGTTGTTGGTTCCAGTCTTGTGCGTTCCAGATAGATTTTAAGGTGTCTTCACCTTAAGGAAGAAGTCAAATACAAGTAAAAGCCGAGACTTCTCATCTTCTCCAATGGCTCACAGAGATAGAACAATGGTTGGTACCCCAGAGGTTGTTGGTTCCAGTCTTGTGCGTTCCAGATAGATTTTAAGGTGTCTTCACCTTAACGAAGAAGTCAAATACAAGTAAAAGCCAAGACTTCTCATCTTCTCCAATGGCTCACAGAGATAGAACAATGGTTGGTACCCCAGAGGTTCTTGGTTCCAGTCATGTGCGTTCCAGATAGATTTTAAGGTGTCTTCACCTTAACGAAGAAGTCAAATACAAGTAAAAGCCAAGACTTCTCATCTTGTCCAATGGCTCACAGAGATAGAACAATGGTTGGTAGCCCAGAGGTTGTTGGTTCCAGTCTTGTGCGTTCCAGATAGATTTTAAGGTGTCTTCACCTTAACGAAGAAGTCAAATACAAGTAAAAGCCGAGACGTCTCATCTTCTCCAATGGCTCACAGAGATAGAACAATGGTTGGTAGCCCAGAGGTTGTTGGTTCCAGTCTTGTGCCTTCCAGATAGATTTTAAGGTGTCTTCACCTTAACGAAGAAGTCAAATACAAGTAAAAGCCGAGACTTCTCATCTTGTCCAATGGCTCACAGAGATAGAACAATGGTTGGTAGACCAGAGGTTGTTGGTTCCAGTCTCGTGCGTTCCAGATAGCTTTTGTGCGTGGGCGTGTTTAAGACAGTTAGTATAGGGTACTAGGGGGGGGAGTGAAGCTTCCTTAATTAAGAAAGTTAGTATCCTATTAGGATAGGATACTAACTTTCTTAATACTAACCTTCTTAATTAAGGAAGTTAGTATCCTATTGGAAAGTTAGATAAGATAATTACTTTCTTAATTAAGGAAGCTGGTGCCCTATTGGTATCCTATTCACTCCCCCCCTTCGGGGGGAGTGAATTCACTCCCCCCCTTCGGGGGGAGTGAATTCACTCCCCCCCTTCGGGGGGAGTGAATAGGATACCAACTGTCTTAAACACGATACCAACTGTCTTAAACACGCACACGCACAAAATCTATCTGGAACGCACAAGACTTGAACCAACAACCTCTGGTATACCAATCATTGTTCTATTTCTGGGAGCCATTGGAGAAGATGAGAAGCCTTGGCTTTTACTTATATTTGACTTCTTCCTTAAGGTGAAGACACCTTAAACTCTATCTGGAACGCACAAGACTCGAACCAAGAACCTCTGGTCTACCAACCATTATTCTATCTCTGTGAGCCATTGGAGCAGATGAGAAGTCATGGCTTTTACTTGTATTTGACTTCTTCCTTAAGGTGAAGACACCTTAAAATCTATCTGGAACGCACAAGACTGGAACCAATAACCTCTGGTCTACCAACAACCTCTGGTCTACCAACCATTGTTCTATCTCTGTGAGCCATTGGAGAAGATGAGAAGTCTTGGCTTTTACTTGTATTTGACTTCTTCCTTAAGGTGAAGATACCTTAAAATCTATCTGGAACGCACAAGACTCGAACCAACAACCTCTGGTCTACCAACCATTGTTCTATCTCTGTGAGCCATTGGAGCAGATGAGAAGTCTTGGCTTTTACTTGTATTTGACTTCTTCCTTAAGGTGAAGACACCTTAAAATCTATCTGGATCACACAAGACTGGAACCAACAACCTCTGGGGTACCAACCGTCATTCTTACCACACTGAGCCATTTGACTTGAGAGAGTTGGATGTTCCTTTGCATATTTGACATCTCCATCTCATGTTTGAGCCTCAAAACACACAGCACTTTCTAGTGAATGATACATACTTCAGTCTGGGATTCACCGAGAAAGTTTGTGAGACAAAATAGCTTAGAGGTTAGAGTCAAGGACTGTAGGTCCACTACCTGACTACAAAATAGGGATCAAATCTCACACAGGCATGATCAAATAGATGCAGGAATAAATTATCAAAATAATACAGGAATAAATAAATGCAGGAATACATACAAATAATATATAAACACAGTAATAAATATATTAAATAATACCTTTTTTCCTGTGTGTATTTATTATTAAATAATACATAAACACAGGAATAAATGTATTACATAATAAATAAACACTCTAATATGTTGTGAAAAACCTTTAAAAGTCATAGTATGGAATTTCTGGAATAAAAAGTAACGGTGTTTTTGTTAGAAATAAAGCTGTAGTATAGTTTGTTTAACATAAGATGTGAACAGTCATAGTACAGCATGTAGAGCAATATCAAAAAGTCATAGTATAACATTTGATGACATACGGCCTTTATTACATTTGATCTGACGTACTTCTTTATGAAAAGTGTTTTATATACTTTACTTATTTCAAGACAAACTATACTGACTTTTTTCAACTGTAACTTTAAAAAATGTTGTGACTACTATTGTTACTTTTTAATAATTACATAGTGTGACTTGTTTAAATAAACATTTTGTGCCTTGCTCAACTGACTTATTTCCATACGCTGCTGTATTATTACTTTTACTTAAGTATGAGATGCGAGTATTTTCGTAGACAGAAACAAATAATGGGCAGATCATGAGTTGTCGTCTCATCCAAGACGACTGCAGCTGAAAAGCCTTGAACCCACAGCCTGCAGTCTCACGGTCTTCTTTCCCTCTGAGCCATCTGACCTGAGACAAACCTTTCATCTGGTAAACTCATTACATAGTCATAGTGCAAACGGTCAGAGTGAAGTATCTAGAAAAGAAAAGACTAATTTATGTTATCCCCTAATTGAGCTCAATGTTTACATTACCCGTATTTCTCTACGCTTTTCTAGTTGGTCACCTTTCCTATCTTAGAACTCTATTTATTCTTTTCACCTATTTTGTTGGCCTATTTTATTTCTCTATTTTGGACCTAGCTACCTCGCCTCTAGTAGACTCGAACCCCGCACATGCTAAGCAGCGGATCTGTTCTCGGCACTTAGGCGCCTCAGTGCGCACTAAGGCGCCTAAGTGCCGAGAACAAACCCCGATAGCCACCAACTCATGTACATGAAGACCTGTTCTCTGGGCGCATTTATCCTCATCACTTTGAGTAAAGCTCTTTAAAAATCACTGAGCATCACGAGGATTCGAACACACAACCTCAGGTCTTCTGACCCGTCACATATCCCTCTGCGCCATCTGTCCTGAGTTGTCATTGTTTCGTAGAGCTTATGACCTGCTCATTTGGCTTTGTGGACCTTAAAGACGACTGCACCTGAAAGGCCTCGAACCCACAACCTGCTGTCTCACAGTCAGTCTTCTTTCCCTCTGAGCCATCTGACCTGAGAGGCAAACTCATTCTCACGGTCAGTCTTCTTTCCCTCTGAGCCATCTGACCTGAGAGGCAAACCTTTCATTTGGTTAACTCATTCTCACGGTCAGTCTTCTTTCCCTCTGAGCCATCTGACCTGAGAGGCAAACTCATTCTCATGGTCAGTCTTCTATCCCTCTGAGCCATCTGACCTGAGAGGAAAACTCATTCTCATGGTCAGTCTTCTATCCCTCTGAGCCATCTGACCTGAGAGGAAAACTCATTCTCATGGTCAGTCTTCTATCCCTCTGAGCCATCTGACCTGAGAGGCAAACTCATTCTCATGGTCAGTCTTCTTTCCCTCTGAGCCATCTGACCTGAGAGGCAAACCTTTCATTTGGTAAACTCATTCTCAACTTTGGGTTGTAGATATCTACTAAACTAAAGCAAATAAAGAGAGTAGGTCTGTTATACTGAGTGATATCTATTATACACACTGCTCTGCTTTCTGCACGGACCTCACAGCTGTTCTCTCTGGAAACATCGCGACGCCATGAAAGTAGTTTCTAAAATAATATCCAGGGGATGCATGCAGAGCTGTCATTGGCTGAGATAAGTCCGGCCGTGCGTCACGACTCCACCGTTTTCGGAAATGCATCCGCGGGGGAGCCGTGGAGGACCCATCAGTGTCTCCTCGGTTAGAGCTCCTCCAGAGAGCCTCCTCTCTCCTCTCTCCTCGGTTAGAGCTCCTCCAGAGAGCCTCCTCGATCCTCTCTCCTCGGTTAGAGCTCCTCCAGAGAGCCTCCTCTCTCCTCTCTCCTCGGTTAGAGCTCCTCCAGAGAGCCTCCTCGATCCTCTCTCCCCGGTTAGAGCTCCTCTAGAGAGCCTCCTCGATCCTCTCTCCCTCGGTTAGAGCTCCTCCAGAGAGCCTCCTCTCTCCTCTCTCCCTCGGTTAGAGCTCCTCCAGAGAGCCTCCTCGATCCTCTCTCCTCGGTTAGAGCTCCTCCAGAGAGCCTCCTCTCTCCTCTCTCCTCGGTTAGAGCTCCTCCAGAGAGCCTCCTCGATCCTCTCTTCTCGGTTAGAGCTCCTCCAGAGAGCCTCCTCGATCCTCTCTCCTCGGTTAGAGCTCCTCCAGAGAGCCTCCTCTCTCCTCTCTCCTCGGTTAGAGCTCCTCCAGAGAGCCTCCTCGATCCTCTCTCCTCGGTTAGAGCTCCTCCAGAGAGCCTCCTCTCTCCTCTCTCCTCGGTTAGACCTCCTCCAGAGAGCCTCCTCTCTCCTCTCTCCTCGGTTAGAGCTCCTCCAGAGAGCCTCCTCGATCCTCTCTCCTCGGTTAGAGCTCCTCCAGAGAGCCTCCTCTCTCCTCTCCTCCTCGGTTAGAGCTCCTCCAGAGAGCCTCCTCGATCCTCTCTCCTCGGTTAGAGCTCCTCCAGAGAGCCTCCTCTCTCCTCTCTCCTCGGTTAGAGCTCCTCCAGAGAGCCTCCTCGATCCTCGGTCCTCGAAGTGCATTTAGAGAAATGAGATGTCCTTCAACATGGCGCGCTGAAATCCATTTCCGGGTCACTACCGGAGGACCGAGGAGTCGAGGAGGGGAAATTTGAGTATTGAGAAACCTCTATGGTAAAAACACATAATGCACAAGGTCAACAATGAAGTCAAATGAGTGAATAAATGAGTAAATATAATGCAAATATAAAAAGTAATATCCAACCAAACATGAATTGCTGTTGTTTGGTTGTTGAATAAGAAGTTGTATCTTCTTGTGTTTTTTACAAAAGTGAAGTTTGGTAAGGTGTGTATCGGCTTTTCCAGCTCGTTCTGGGTACCAACGTTAAAAGCACACTTGTTCATTTATTCATTATCAATCATAGCATGTATAAATCCTCAGAAATGTGTACATATGTATCGTAGAAGTGTGTTTTGGTATCTATAACTGTACATATTCTTTCATATTACAATAATGAATGAGTCTTTTAGAGCTGATTTCTTAGAGTCTTTCAAGTTCACCAAACAATATGATGAATATGTTTAAAGCACGAAGGAAATTCACAACCCAAAAAAGGTACCGTTACCTCAAACTGACCCCAGAAAGATGTGGTCAATCCACAGTTTTCCATCCGGCCAATAGATGTCAGTGTTGCTGCACAGCAGAGCAGCTGATGTGATAACAGCAGGTTTACAGTATGTAGTCACTATTGTTGAAGTCATCTCCTCCTCCTTCTTCATCGTGCACAGGTATAACATACAGAGATGGATCAGGGTCTAATGCAGCAGCATGCCGGACACTTTGAGGCAAAAGAGCTCAATTAGGAGATTTTAATTGGATGTTTCATTATTTTGATCTGCATTCAATCGTCACACCAATTCATGGATGCAGCAAATGTTGTTTTGTTTGTAGAGAAGCTATTATTTGGACCTGGATGGTTGAATTCAGCTCACATTACTTACATCTTATTATCTCCAAATCATCCATCACCAATTATCTGCCAATTCATATTGTGCCTAAGGAGGTTCAAGTATACAAAGTCACTGCATGACGCCATCTGCTGGAGGGGAGAAACACAGACTTTGGCTTATTAGGAGCAGAGATGGAAAAAGTAAACACATCCTTTACTCAAGTGAAAGTAAAGAACTTTGAAATGTACTTCAGTAGAAAGTACCCATAACTAGCAGCTGTTTTAAAGAGTACCTGACCTCCCTTTATATGAATAGAACAATAATGTCATTGTTAGCTAATGAATGTTTCCATGCTGAACAACGGCAACATGACAACGTTTCCATTGGTCCCTCTTCTTTAGAGAAGACCAGGAAATGATGGATACACGGATCGTGTTCAAATCAATAGGCACGCAATGACTCTAAAGAATAATGATCACGCATCAAACACACATTCAGACTAAAGGAACCAGCTGTTTGGGAAATGAGAGAAGTAGAAAGTACAAGTATTTGAGTTCAACATGTGAGAAGTAGAAAGTACAGGTATTTGAGTTCAACATGTGAGAAGTAGAAAGTACAGGTATTTGAGTTCAACATGTAAGAAGTAGAAAGTACAGGTATTTGGGTTCAACATGTAAGAAGTAGAAAGTACAGGTATTTGGGTTCAACATGTAAGAAGTAGAAAGTACAGGTATTTGAGTTCAACATGTAAGAAGTAGAAAGTACAGGTATTTGAGTTCAACATGTAAGAAGTAGAAAGTACAGGTATTTGAGTTCAACATGTGAGAAGTAGAAAGTACAGGTATTTGTGTTCAACATGTAAGAAGTAGAAAGTACAGGTATTTGAGTTCAACATGTAAGAAGTAGAAAGTACAGGTATTTGGGTTCAACATGTAAGAAGTAGAAAGTACAGGTATTTGGGTTCAACATGTAAGAAGTAGAAAGTACAGGTATTTGGGTTCAACATGTAAGAAGTAGAAAGTACAGGTATTTGGGTTCAACATGTAAGAAGTAGAAAGTACAGGTATTTGAGTTCAACATGTAAGAAGTAGAAAGTACAGGTATTTGAGTTCAACATGTAAGAAGTAGAAAGTACAGGTATTTGTGTTCAACATGTAAGAAGTAGAAAGTACAGGTATTTGAGTTCAAAATGTAGGAAGCAAAAGTAAAAAGTCGTAGTGGAGTAAAGTACTGATACCATAAAACATTTACTAAAGTACAGTAACAAAGTATTTTTTCTCCACTACTTCCCACCTCTGATTAAGAAAGCCTAATGCTCTGACCACCTCTCTTTGATGTCCCCTCAGTTATCTGTGCAGATCCAGGATCAGTTGTCTGTGTGTAATCATGAACTTGGTATGATCTCTCTCTCTCTCTTCCTCTCTCCTCTCAGTGATGGCCGCTGGAAGCTCCACAGGCAGAGAGTGTGATTAAAACTGACTGTGAACGTGATCTGGCAGCCGATATGAAACACGTCAGCTCAGAGAAGAGGAAGGAGGGGGGAAAGGCTTCACACAAAATGAAAGATAGAAACAGAGAGGCTCTCTCCTCAGCCTTCACCTCGACATTACCTTTTTGCATTTCCACAGAAGCGTTGAAAGCCTATGAAGTCATCACGAGGCGCGGCTATTAGTTGCTGTACTTGTCAACAGAAGGGAAGATCAATACATCTCATATGAATAATGTAAACACTGAGGTCACTTCAAATGTGTGTTAATCATTTTGGCAAGCGGAGGGAAAGCTCCTATCTGCTAAATGCGTTTGAGACGGACTCCAAATCAATGCCACGATTACCAAAACACAAACAAGCAGCACTGCAGGAGAGCGCTGATTAAACGCTTTTGACATCGCAGTTAACGGTAGCTGAACCTTTCCATCAGAGCTCACGTCTGGCAGCGGTTCAACACCGAGCAAATCCATCTGATCTGATTAACATCTTCAAATCTCAGCGCTGACTCATCAGTGTTGCCTTTTAGCTTTTAGTGTTGGTGGGTCTGATCCGTGTACAGAAGAAAGTCCGACATTCAAAAGTCATCATTTGACATCGTGTGTAAGTTAAAGGGGTCCTATGATGCTCATTTTCAGTCAGGAGAATAGGGAACTTCAGCGATAGCAGACCATTTACATGCACAAAACCCCTCTACAAACACACTATGGGAAAGGGTCAACATTCTTATCCTGAGCCAAATCATGTTTGTTTATACATTTGACGATTTAGACGCTTGTTTCTGATCCGTGTACAGAAGAAAGTTCGACAATCAAAAGTCAATTTGGACAACAAACGCTCATTTTCAATATTTTTCTGTGTGTATTTTAGCCTCTGCAGACCATTTGCATGCACACAAACCTATAGAACACACTACAGGAGAGGGAAAACCCTTCTTAGCCGAATCATGATTTTGTATATACCGTAAAGCAGTTTTGTCTTGTTAGTTGTTACACATCAAACTACCGCCGTAATCCGGGAGAAATTCCCTCAAAACTTAATTGAGAGCAGTTTAGTTTTATAGGATGGGGAGGTGGATCCCGCTGAGCCATGATTCTTATAAACGGTGAAAATGTAGTCCTGGTTTTGTCCTGAAATACTCAATTACTGCACCGAGGCGAGTATCATGTGAATCTCCAGAGAAACTCTCATCTTCAACCTGTTCAGCCCTGAGCCTGTTTTTCAGGTCTCAGGCTCGAAAATGACATTCCCAGAACAAATGACCATATCTTCTAAAAGGGGGACATTAATAATCTTTGTTCTCAAAGTAATGATAAACCTGTGAGTTGGATGTAGAAAAGTCAGAATAAATATAGATGTTTTTTATTTTAAAGAAAATTCAGATTGAACATGATAAAAAACTGTAAATTATAGTGTCTGTCCAAATAATATTTTGTACTTATAGTGAAACTAACCTTGGATGATGGGTTAGTAGACTAAAAGCTTTAGGAATCCAAAGTCCAACATATAATAAGTACCCTGTATCAAGATTGATGCAAAACAAGTGAAATTTGACCTTTTTAGAGAGATTTAGCAAAAAAAACACTTCTGGGGTCATTTGGGTGGATTTTCCATATCTCTGGCCCCCCTTGCTCGATTTTGCTGATTGACATCTCTTTCTGACCGTCAGAGCCAATGGAATCGAGGGGAACTCCCACACACTCCTTATTTGGTAATGTGTGTGTGTGAGACTGACGCATAGCCAAAACCGGAAGCTGCGATACCTCTGGTGGCTACCATTAGCAGCTAACTTTTACTCTCCGATTTTTACATAAAAATGGTCAATGCTCAGGATGAGTTTAGCTTGTTCTCGCTGTATCGCCGACCCGGAAATCTGTCCGCTCCTCGCAGCAACGAGCCTAGCAACGTCCCGACCAATCAGAGCACACTGGGCTCACAGGGAGGGGGGGCAGGAGCTCCAACAAGCCGTTTAGGACAGAGAGTGACGTACAGACTATACAGAGATGCTGTTAGAGAAACCAATGTGAGTTTGGAACATTGAACAATATACATTTATTCTAGTAGACCTCAATAATGGAACTATGATCAGTAGAAATGGCCATGACATGGGCCCTTTAAGAGTATAGGGTCTCTTTTAAAACCCCTTTCATCGTGTATTGACAATCAACATGAATCCTTAGTGATGGATTTACTTTACGTCACCGTCTGAGAAACAGCAGGAGGATAAAGCTTACTCACTCAAACATAGGCATTCAGAATGAAGATCAAACGGTGTGTTGGGTACAGTGAAACACGTTAAGTGCAGCCACAAAGCATCTGTTAGCACATCCATCATGAAGAGGCTGCAAATGTGCTTTTTGAATTGCTGGAAAATCACAACATCTCGTATAAATGACCCTGAGGCTGGAGCACGAAGACTGCTTTTACTTTAGCTGTCATGTGAACGTTTGGTTGATTAGAAGACATATTTCACTATTCTCTGTTGCAGGCATGTACATGTATTTCCTCTATTAAAACAAACAGCTCCAGGCCCTGTGAGATTGTTTCTCCTCCCATTACACAGTCTATATTGCAAATACATTTTATTTTGTTGTTGGACGATAGCTCCGAGGTTTTGTCATGCCGCTCATGAAGACACTTCTAAGACACGAGCAAACAATCTGAAGAGGTGCAAACAGTCTGGGTTGATCTTGCTACCACTTAGCAGATATGCAGGAGAAAGAGAGCTGTGCACAGGTGTGTCGTCGTCCCCTCTGAATAATAAGGGAGGCAGAGTCTATTTAAACACTATCTCCGTGACCTCTTGGCGCCCGGCAGATGTTCGGGGATCTACAGGATTAACCGCCGCCTCTCCGGTAAACTGATTCATAATAAATAGTAGCTTTGAAAAGAGCACATTGAAATGAAGGAGCTAGTTCTGGGTCAGAGACAAACATTGAATACAGGGACACCTCTAATGTCCATAGTGTTAACATCGTGGCTCGTTTGCAGAAGGAGAACGGGATGAATGTGAGGGCTGGAAGACATCCGTTTCCCCCCAGAATGCACCTGAACCTTGCTTCACATTGTGTGCTACATCCATGGTGGATTCCTCTATTATATTTAATACAAAGCCAGAAAGGTGTGTGAGATTCTTCTCTTCACTGTAAAGCATTCCCTGCTGTTAAAGGACCTTTACATTCGGCGTAACAGCAGGCAATATGTCCCGTCTCATTACCTGCTAGAAAAGACTTGATTTCAAAAGGATAAATAATAAGAGGAAGAACACACTCTTTTAACTGTACACTGCAAGGAATGTTGAACGATATAATATGGAACCTTTCTGCGTTGTGTACAAAAGACAACCTGTACACTTTTCAAAACCACAGATCTGTAATTGTAGTTTCCTGTAACGGCTCCCAAACGTTTGTGTTGTTTTTAAACCAAATTCTGCCTCTTGGTTGTGATTTAGAGCCCCATAGTCGTATAGAGGGGATCACAGGAGAGACACTGCTCTATACCAACTATCAAACTGATTTGTTTTCTTTGTATTTCCCTTCAGCGGCTAACAGAAGCTCTCCTGCCTCTTTCTGTTCTTTTATTTAGAAACCTCCCACTGTGTGCAGTCAGAAGAGCTTCTGGAAACGACATGCTGGGTGTCGGCGTCCTTCCATCGAATTTTAAAATCTAATATAAGCACTCGAGGTAAATACTGCCTTCACACATTGCAGGTAAATACATTTACGTGGACCCTAAGGAGAAGAACAAATAAAACCACTCGGAAAGAACGAGGCCTTTTCTCAGCTTTCTTTAAGCCTATAATAATGGTTATTTTAAAGCTAACAATTTAACGTGGTTTTCTCAGAGCTGCTGTTGTCGGGAAAACACATAAAACACTCCATAAAGCATGGCGTATTTGTGAATACAAATCAAAGCGTGTGCCACCTTTAATTACATTTGAATGCGTCATGTTTTATTACCTTCAAAGATATGTTATGCATCATAGAAAGCAGGTTTAGGACTTCATAAATGAAAGCCTCATGCAGCTGAGATGAAGCTGCATCATTGGAGATAAATCAGGATCAGATTTAGCTCCAACCTTGCCTGACGGTTGAAGTAACACTTTTCTAAGGTAGCTGTGAAATACCATACATCACTAGCTAAGTGCAAAAACAAACGTCCTTGGCAGATAATGCTCCGTACACTTTCCTCTCAGCGACACATTTCTCGGAAACTATTTCTGCTCGTACATCACAGCGTAAGAAGGTGATCTTTGAAGCCCAAAATAGTAGTACTGACGAGTCCAAATCACAAATATGACATTCACAAAGCAGGGAGAAAACATTCCATCTGTTAACTCGCAGCCTTCAGCTCTGACATGTCCGAGCCGAGGCCTCACACTCTGATATGGCAGATGTGACTGAAAGTTGGTCTTTGTGGTCGGACACATTCTTTGGAAGCCTGCATGGCATTAGCTCATGTCTCCCTCTTTGGAAGCTGTCACTACAGCCCAGTTTCTCCGCAGCTGACTGCTATTCCCCCCGCTTCGTTTCCCCGGACCCCCTGCTGCTCGCCGCACAGTTTAGCTATCAACCTTTTGACATTTAGCTGCTCTCCTGCAGCCCTGGCACTTTCCTCTGCCCAGGTACAAACGCAGCGCTGTCCTGTTTCCTCTGTGAGAGTGTTTGGCAAAGAGAGCAACATCTTAGTGCAGCAGTGGAGGGTTTGGGGAATGTGTGTTGACCAGAAGTGTTGCCCTCTCTAGTTTGCCGTGGAAAAGGAATAGTGAAAACACATCAGAGGACCAGAGAGGCAGAAAAATATCAGACCATTTTTATCTACCATTTCCTTTGCAAAGAAGGCAGGGTAACCTCTGACACCATTTATTTTGAACTAGTCAAATAACCACCGTTTTTGTGTCGACAACTTATAGCTGTTTTCCCCGTTTCCAGTCGGAAAGCCCAGCAGTGTGTTTCCAGAAAGCTTTTCCTGCAATCATAGCGGTGGCAGATCCTGTTGATAGGTGCCCAAACTCATGTCCTTTTAGGAGGCAATTACAAAGTGACTTTTGGAGGATTTGTTGCTAAACCCCTCTCTCTCTCCACAGCCTCTCCAATAAAGCAGCAATGACAAGGATGCTTGCTGAGAAAGGCTGCTAAACTCTAAAGGACATTCTTATATAATCATCAATATGAAACAACTGGGAATGGATTGAGCAGGGACCAAAGGCATGTAAATTACAGATATCTTAAAAGAGAATGGCGTTCAGAGAATGTTAAATCCACTCTCAGTCTTTTGGTCCTCCGATCTATTTCTCACCATGTCCTCCCCTCTGACTTCACTCCAGTGATTGGGCCTCAAAAGGGACAGAGTCTCTCGATTAATATGTTTATATCCGTGTGTGTGTGTGTGTGTGACACAGAAAGAGTGTGAGGAAGGAGGAGAGTTTTTTCAAGGCCCATCTCCTTATCTAGAACCAATTTCTATGCAAATGCTACGACCTGATTTGAGAGGCGACCATTGTTCGGTGGGGGCATGCAGAGCTGGGTTTAAGGTGTCGCAGAACTCGGCATAGAAGCACCGCACATGCTCATATTTCCTGCTCTGACAAACTCGCCCTTTGATGCATTTCAGTGCAGCGGCATGTGACTGCAGGGCGATATTTCACATGTTGTGACAAACAGCTGTGGGGGTTGAAGAGGACGAAAACTAACCGTGAGACTGCGGGGAAATGTTCCTCCTGGCCAATGGGGCAGAAACCTGAACGCTCATATTTCTTTAGCCACTACCCGACGCCCCGGAGCATCGTTCAGGTAACGGATATCTCCGTCTGCTTGTTGCAGTGTTTCTCAAGCGGGCAGCACCTCTCATCCAGCGCTACAGGGGACTCGAAACCATTCCTGTTAATGGTTGTCGGCCATGATGGTTAGCTGCTGTTGTTGTTGCACAGCAGGATTTCTAGGCTGCAGTGAAAGCAGAACAGAGAGAAATGTATAAATAGACTACGAAGGATTTGCTCAGAGATTTGCCGCCTTGTTCACTTGCCGTCCTTCACACACTCTTGCCCACTTCTTCACACACAGATCTTTGTAGCAGTGTGTTGACCCCTATGTCCCTCGTGCGTTCCTAGATGAGTTCAGAAACTTCCATCTGATGTACGTCCATCCTCTGTGGGTTCGTCCGTCACACCTTCAATAAGGTTTTACCGATCACTATGCGAGCGTGCATGCACGGAGGGAAAGCTTTGTAGTTAATTACAGTCTCGCTGACACATGCTTCTATAGATCAGCGGTGCTCAAAGTCCCGTTCGGGGGCCACTTGCAGCCCATGAAAGACTTCCGAGTGGCCCTTGAACATTTGACAGCATAAAAAAACACGAAATTCATGTGGATCCATAATTAATGTTTAATAACTTCATCCAGAGTTGCAGTGCTTTTAATCTGGGACATGGCTCTCCTTATGGAAGGTCAACTTCCAAGTAATAAGCTGCTGAAGTATTATTTAAAAGATGTCTGGAAATATAGTCTTTATAACTTACAATTTAGCAAACGTTACATTTCATTTGGAGCGTTAGGGTACGTTTTTTTTTAGGACATATGACAAATGTTAGAGCCAGTGTTTTTTTGTTTATAAAAAGGGCCATCTAATTGTAGTCAATTACGTATAAAAGGACTACAATCCCCATGGCACCTCTTCTAAAGAGACAGAGATGGGAAAAGACACCGTCGAGGCACAGTTTTTAAACGTTAAGATACCGTTGAAGTTACAGAAGCATATACTTAGAAAGAAAGAAAGACTCCCTAAGTTGTTTATGGTTTTATTTGAGTTCTTCCTCCTTTGTTTGATTTGTTTTGACTATCGTAAAGGTACTTTGTTACATGTGTGAAAAGTTTGTTATTTTATTTTGAGCTAACCCATTGCACAATATCATCCAACAATCAGAGGCCACGCACGTCATCAAATGTGAGTAAAACTAATATAAAGGAAGGTAAACGCGCCACGACAACAAATATAAGTCCAGTATTTATCACTTTATGTCCTTTTCGCTCTGTTTTGGTCCCCACCACTTCTTCTAAATGCTAAATGATCCACAATGATCCTTTGTCCTTCATAATCAATGTGCATTAAAGCATCTTTGGTGCCATACCTGTCACACAAATAATAACAAACCATTAACAACCATCCTATTTGTCGATTCAATCCTTCAAATGTCCCTTACTCTGCAATCAGATTAAGCCAAAGTGATCTGGATGAGTCATGTGAGGAGAGGCCTTCATTTCCCCCTCTCAGATAAGAATCAAAGAGGGATGAAATGCAAATGATTGAAGCAATTATTGTGCAGTTTTAGTGGCAAGCCTGGATGGGTACATTTCCACTTAATGTCATGCATTTAGAAACCTAAACCAAATAACCTTGAAACCCACTCTGACACTTTGAGTTCTGCACAACAACGCTGACTTGTCCGTGGATTAACAGAGACAATTATAGAGAGGACACACATGCTGAATAACAACAACACAAGACCTGTTTAAACGGCTGAACGAATCAGAGAAGTAGGCTGTAATGCAGAAAAGACTTAAAAATCATTCTTCGCCTTAAAAACTAAATGAACCTTGAAGTGACAACAGCTGTTTATATATCAAGCCACTATGAGAAAAAGTCCATAAAGCTGAAGAAACTCGATATGAAGATCATGTGAGATTGTATTTTAGACCAACCACGAGACAAACTGCAAGTACAGTTTATAAAACACATGATTTTCCATCTCTTAGCTACACAAGGATCCTTTAAAACTGTTCTTTAACCCTCCTATAAACCATGAATCATCACCACATTTCATTTAACACCCTTTCAAACTGTAAATATTGTATCAGACTACTGGTGAAGAACTGCAGTAAATATACAAAGAACAGATGTATTGCGTGTGCCAGGTGTGATCCATGTGGGGGGATGGGCACATAAGAGCGGGAAACGTATCAAATTGTTCTCTGTGTGTGTGTTTGTGTGTGTCAGGTGTGATTCACATGGGGGATTGGGCACATAAAGGGAGCGGGGGGACATTTAGAGTATGTGTGTGTGTGGCCTAGCATTACTATACTTGTGGGGACCTAAATCTGTTTACACAGTCACGTGTGGGGACTCGCCTCCCTTATGGGGACAAATTGGAGGTCCCCATAAGGGGGATCATTAATTTTAGGGTGAAGACTTGGTTAGGGTTAAGGTTAAGGGTTAGGGTAAGGTTAAGGGTTAGGCATGTGTTGGTTATGGTTAAGGTTAGGATAAGTCTCCAGGAAATGCATGTAAGTCAATGTAATGTCCCCTGAAGTGATGTATACATGGTATGTGTGTGTGTGTTTTATCTGATCCGGATGGTTACTAATTCCTGACCGGGAACACCATGGTGTTACAAAGTTGACTAAATCATCCACAATTCAATGAAAGTGGTGATCAGCAATTGTATATGTTCAAATGTCTCCTGTGAAGGATACCATGGAGCCTTAATGCAATCGAATGTAAAACAAAAAAGTTATGATTGATGAAAATAGTAAATCGGTCAGATTTGACCCGAAGACAACAGGAGGGTTAAATTCTTCATTTCTACGGGCATCTCGCTCCACGTGTCTTCTCTAATTTGATTGCAATCTCAAAAAGCTCAACACTCTCCTCTACCCGCGGATGAAAGGAATCACAGCATGGCACTCATTTCTGTGAACCTCATCTCATTCTGCGGATTAAGAAGGAGAAGAAGGAGTGAAACCTCACGTCTCGCTCCCTTTCTACTCACAAGGTGTCTCATTATGGCGCTGAAGGAAAAGGTGAGTCTTTTGAAATATCCACACACTTCACGGACATTTCAAAAACTCTCTCTTCTCAAAGTTTCATTAATAAAAAATACCTTTTATTAGCTTCCATCAAGACATTGCATCATGTGGTTTTCTAAAGAATCCACATGGACAGGTGAGGTAAGGGATACCTGAGGATAGGGACTGAATGATAACATCACTGGAGTAAGTCCTCAAGGTCAAAGTTATCACGCTGTCTTTAACGATGACCCGTGGGGGACAGAGTCGTAAATCATCACACGGGTTTATTACAGATTTGGGACTGTTTTTTATGGTTTTCTCCAACATTTCCATCGGTTATTGTAACATTTTGTGTCGCCCTGTACCTCAAGATTTATGTCCAGCGCGCGCTGTGGCAAGGTGACGGTGGAGAGTGATGGCGTGGAGGAGGAGGATGGATATATAACGGGTCAGATTTAAACAAGGAGAAATCTTGCCAGGTATATTTGTCTTATTACGAGTCAGAATATGTCTTTGCTCTTGGTATGAGACATAACTTGACGTTGAAGTAACAATGCAGTGAGATATAGGGTATTGTGTTTAGACGATGCATCAAAAGGCCCGGACACACCAACACGATTTTGGCCGTTGATAGATGTCGATAGATGTCTGGCCGTCGATGAGCGTCCTGTCGCCCTACTCAGATTGGTGTGTCCCGCACCGTCGTGTCTTTTCGGCCGTGCCGACACCTTCCGCCGCCGATTCAACATGTTGAATCGGTGGGCTGTCGGTAAAAGGCTGTCGGACGAAAAAATCACTCTGATTGGCTGTTCAGCTAGCGACTCAGTGCATGAGAAGCGAAACGGAAGTGAGGGACCCAAAGAAACTATTAAGAAGGCAAATCTGAGATGTCATTTAACTCCAGCTCTCGACTCAGGTTCGGGAAAGCCCCGTGAGCTTCTCGCTGTAGAGTGAAAATGGAACGCACGCTATTTGTTGTTTGTTTATATCACGCAGTCTGTCTTCCGGTTGTTGCCTCTTTTAAATGGCGAATACACACTACCGCCGCCTGCTGGTAAGGAGAGTTATTGCCACTCACGCATGCGCAGTTCGTACGTGCTTCTTGGCCGTCGGCTGAAGTCTTTGCGGTTCCAGTGCGACACATGGCCAAGACGCAGAGACGCGAGGCGACGCAACAGTCAGGTCCGTCTGTGTGAGTTCTTTGGTGTCAGCTTGGTGTGTCCGGGCCTTTAAGTGTCTTATTAAGTCAAAGACTCTTTAAAAAAAAAAAAATGTTGAGCTGGATCTCAGATGAAACAAGTGTTTTTAAACTGCTGTGGTATTTGTAAAAGAGGGATCATCTTGTTTCAATAAATACTCGATAAATCCATTTTCATTGGAAAATCAGCATTCTGGTAAATATATATGTTCAAAATGTGTTTTCTCAGCTACAAGATCTCATTTATCTGAATATCCTATTTAGCACATTGTCACTTGTTCTATTGGCAGATGTTTTAATTCATTACAAGCGAAAGAACCTTGTTTTTATTATTCTTTTGCTTGATTTTGGAGCAGCATTTGTTCCAGTGTGAAGTTCATGTCCTGTCCGAGACTTCCTGTTTGCTTTAGTCATTCTTTGTTTGCTTGTTTACTGTATCCACAACTTTCCCATATTCATAATGTCGTTGCTAGAAAGAGAAATGTAGTAAAAGGAGGTATCCCTAATCAAAATAAAGTAGAAAACTAGAATTTAAATAGATGAGAAATGGATGAAAGAGTACCTTGAATGTGTTTCATTCTGCAGAATGTTTGTGCACAGATGATGGACAGGTGCAGTGTTCAAATCCTACATGACGACGCACCACTTGCATGTTCTTGACCCTGGTTCTTGTCTATAAAAAAGCAATGAGGTGGCGGGCTGGCCGAGTGGGTACAAAGACCTTCGTTTATCGGAAAGGTCACAGGTTGTCTCCCAGCTGACAGCCAGTGTGTATCCATCAAAAGACGTTTATCCCCTCCTAATGTCCTTCAGCCACACACACACACACACACACACACACACACACACACACACACACACACACACACACACACACACACACACACACACACACCATGTATACATCACTTCAGGGGACATTACATTGACTTACATGCATTTCCTGGAGACTTATCCTAACCTTAACCATAACCAACCCATGCCTAACCCTAACCAAGTCTTCACCCTAAAATTAATGATCCCCCTCATGGGGACCTCCATTTTGTCCCCATAAGGGAGGCGAGTCCCCACACGTGACTATGTAAACAGATTTAGGTCCCCACAAGTATAGTAATGCTAGGCCACACACACACACACACACTTTGACTTATCAAACCCCTGATGAGTATTGATGTGTCGGCTGCAGCGATTAATACAGACATCAAAACAGAATCTAGTTCAATCGACTTGTTTGATGGAGGTATTCATCTAATGTCAGCCTGTTTAAAAAAAACTTTAATCAGTCCCAGAGTGAATTATGTACAATATTTCCAAACACTATGTTGTATCAAGTGACCCATTTTCACACGGCTGCTGCGGTGACTTCAAAGTGGGAAAAACACAGAGGGAAATAACGTCAGGAGGCCAGGTCTTTATGTGCGATAACATTTCTGTTTGCCTTATACATCAAATAATCGAGTTTCTAAGATATTACATTAGTTATGATAAAGTGTAACACCCAGGATGACACGTGTATCAAACTATATTTAATAAGGACACATGCTGAAGAACAACAACACAAGACCTGAACGAATCAGAGAAGTAGGCTGATTTCCAAAGACTTCGAAATCATTCTTCGCCTTAAGAGCTGAAAGGTGGGGTGGGTAAGTTTGAGAAACGGGATCGCTAGAATTTGAAAATACACAACCGGAGAAAATCTGCCACTTCCTTACAGAGCCCCTCCTCCAACACACACGAACGCGCACATGACCAATGAGGGCACGAGATAAGTGTGTGCCCCGATGGGAGGCTGACAGGCAGGTAGGCCATCCAATCCGTTTAGCCGGGCCGGCTAAACGGATTGGATGTACTTTTTACAGTATTACGGCTTCTACAGATGACATTTTTTCATGGATTTTTTGTCAAAGCACTTCAGATATTCATTGCTATCGGGATGTTAAGAGCATTCCATGGAATATAACAAAAAGTGTATCTCAAGCCGGTTTCTCAAACTTACCTACTGCTCCTTTAACTTAATGGACCTTGAGGTGACAACAGCTGTTCATACATCAAGCCACTATGAGAAGAAGTCCATGAAGCTGAACAAACACCATATGTAGATCATGTAATATGAATGAAAGCTCCAGGTGAGATTGTATTTTACACCAAACACGAGACGAACTGCAAGTTATAAAACACGTGATTTTCCAGCAAGGATCCCAGTCTTAGCTACACAAGGAGCCTTGAATACTGTTCTTTAAATGCGTCATTTCTACGGGCATCTCGCTCCACACGTCTTCTCTAGTTTGGTTGGTTTGGTTGATAAATGAGTGCATGTGCTGCTACTCATTTGTCCTCAGCCGGACTCCCTTCCCACTCGTAAAGTTAACGGTGTGTGTGTGTGTGTGTGTGTGTGTGTGTGTGTGTGTGTGTGTGTGTGTGTGTGTGTGTGTGTGTGTGTGTGTGTGTGTGTGTGTGTGTGTGTGTGTGTGTGTGTGTACAGAGAGGAAGAGCGGAGGGAATAACAATTGTTTACGCCTCCCGTCGTGCGAGGTCACATTTTTAATTAGCTCGGGAGGAATTGAGTCCCCGGTTGTGTGTAAATTGTTTTTATTTGGAGTATCAGCTTTCTTGGTTTTCCCTTCCTCTAACTTCTGACATTGTGTAAAAAGGGCTCCGCAGTGGAGACGTTAAATGAGCCGCAGCAAAACACTACAGCCATGCTTCAGATTAAACGCCACAATTATTTATCCTGACGCCTCTAATAGAATATAATAATAACGTGCCGGTTGCCAGGCAGTGCATTATAAGTGGAGAGGGTCCTGAGAGGGATAGGGCTTATATACTAGGGAGGCTGTGGCTCAGTGGATAGTGGGATGGACTTCGAATCAGGGGATAGCAAGTTCGAGCTAATTTAGCAGCTCGTCTAACATTTTTAGGGATACATTGTAACCTGAAGTTACCAAATCCTCCTACCAGCTATTTAAAAAGGTACATCGTGTTGACTTATTCCATATAAAAACCACATTTGTATTAGCCGTGAGTTTCTGAAGCCCAGTTGGCATGCTGTGTAAAGATATTGGAGCAGGAGAAGACGCTGCTGCTGCATTGTAATGTCACTCTGAAGATAGCCGAGGGAATTGGTGCATGGTTGGTTGATGGGACATGGTTTGTTCGTTATATGGACTCTAATGGGATATCAATCTGCGTTTCACACTGAAATATCCCTCTTAAAAGCGGCGATTAACAAGTGGAACAGATGTTTCAGCAATGATGGAGGTTTCTCATCAAAGTGCTTAATGAAGACACTCAAATAAGGACAGCATTCGTCCTTTTTAAATGTATTTAAACACACCTATCTATCTCCTTTTTCATCCCACATATGGTTTGATTAACGCATCGCAGCATGGCCTTTTCTTTCTGATCAGCACGCTTTTCCAAACAACAATACATTGTTTCAATCAGTGAAAAGCTCCGCGCCGACACGCCCTCCGAAAAGACTCCAATCAGCTTTCCATGATTTTGGAAACGGAGGATTGTTTTGCACGTAAATGAGAGAGCGCCGTGCATCGTCTGGATGTGAGGAAGTTTAGCAATCAGGAGATACTCCTCCAGAACCAGGCACATCGCATTCAGACACACGAATAACTTCAACATCAGAACAACCTTCGACATTGTCACACTCAACAAAAGAGCCATCGGAGACTTCAATGCAGGCCAATTAAAGAACTGCGTATTAATCATCCTGTCCTTTCCCTTAAACACACAATCATTGGAAAGGTATGTGTGACAAAGAACGAGGGGATTTAGAGGCTTAGCAACTAATCATTTTCATTGATCCATGCTGATTATGTTCTTGATTAATCGGTGGGTGGACAAAATGTCACATAATTGTTAATCACAATTCCCCAGAGTCCTTGGTGGCGTCTGTAAATATCCCGCTTTGTCCGATCAATGGTTTTTAGAGAATCCATGGTGGGTTTATAACTCTCTTTACAGCCACAGTTCTGCATGAACATCGGGATGAAAGGTACACAAAAGTACACACATCCTTCACTCAAGTAGAAGTACAGATACTCATGTTTAAAAATACTCTGGTGAAAGTAGAAGTACCGACTAAACTTCTTTACTCAAGTAAAAGTAAAGAACTTTGAAATGTACTTCAGTAGAAAGTACCCATAACTAGCAGCTGTTTTAAAGAGTACCTGACCTCCCTTTATATTAATAGATGTGTTCAACATGTAAGAAGTAGAAAGTACAGGGTATTTGAGTTCAACATGTAAGAAGTAGGAAAGTACAGGTATTTGTGTTCACATGTAAGAAGTAGAAAAGTACAGGTATTTGAGTTCAACATGTAAGAAGTAGAAAGTACAGGTATTTGGGTTCAACATGTAAGAAGTAGAAAGTTACAGGTATTTGAGTTCAACATGTAAGAAGTAGGAAAGTACAGGTATTTGAGTTCAACATGTAAGAAGTAGAAAGTACAGGTATTTGTGTTCAACATGTAAGAAGTAGAAAGTACAGGTATTTGAGTTCACATGTAAGAAGTAGAAAAGTACAGGTATTTGGGTTCAACATGTAAGAAGTAGAAAGTACAGGTATTTGTGTTCAACATGTAAGAAGTAGAAGTACAGGTATTTGAGTTCAACATGTAAGAAGTAGAAAGTACAGGTATTGGGTTCAACAACTGTAGAAGTAGAAGTACAGGTATTTGAGTTCAACATGTAGAAGTAGAAAAGTACAGGTATTTGAGTTCAACATGTAGAAGTAGAAAGTACAGGTATTTGTGTTCAACATGTAAGAAGTAGAAAGTACAGGTATTGTGTTCAACATGTAAGAAGTAGAAAGTATGGTATTTGGGTTCAACATGTAAGAAGTAGAAAGTACAGGTATTGGGTTCAACATGTAAGAAGTAGAAAGTACAGGTATTTGAGTTCAACATGTGAGAAGTAGAAAGTACAGGTATTTGAGTTCAACATGTGAGAAGTAGAAAGTACAGGTATTTGGGTTCAACATGTAAGAAGTAGAAAGTACAGGTATTTGAGTTCAACATGTAAGAAGTAGAAAGTACAGGTATTTGTGTTCAACATGTAAGAAGTAGAAAAGTACAGGTATTGAGTTCAACATGTAAGAAGTAGAAAGTACTGGTATTTGAGTTCAACATGTGAGAAGTAGAAAGTACAGGTATTTGAGTTCAACATGTAAGAAGTAGAAAGTACTGGTATTTGTGTTCAAAGTGTAAGAAGTAGAAAGTACAGGTATTTGAGTTCAACATGTAAGAAGTAGAAAGTATGGTATTTGAGTTCAACATGTAAGAAGTAGAAAGTACAGGTATTTGAGTTCAACATGTAAGAAGTAGAAAGTACAGGTATTTGTGTTCAACATGTAAGAAGTTAGAAGTACAGGTTATTTGTGTTCAACATTGTAAGAAGTAGAAAGTACAAGGTATTTGTGTTCAACATGTAAGAAGTAGAAAGTACAGGTATTTTGTGTTCAACATGTAAGAAGTGAGAAAGTACAGGTATTTTGTTCAACATGTAAGAAGTAGAAAGTATGGTATTTGAGTTAACATGTAAGAAGTAGAAGTCCCGGTATTTGAGTTCAACATGTAAGAAGTAGGAAAGTACAGGTATTTGAGTTTCAACATGTAAGAAGTAGAAAGTACAGGTATTGTGGTTCAACATGTAAGAAGTAGAAAGTACAGGTATTTGAGTTTCAACATGTAAGAAGTAGAAAGTACAGATATCTTGAGTTCAACATGTAAGAAGCTAGAAAGTACAGGTATTTGAGTTCAACATGTAGAAGTAGAAAGTACAGGTATTTGAGTTCAACATGTACGAAAGTAGAAAGTTACAGGTATTTGAGTTCAACATGTAAGAAGTAGAAAGTACAGGTATATGAGTTCAACATGTAAGAAGTAGAAAGTACAGGTATTTGTGAGTTTCAACATGTAAGAAGTAGAAGTACAGGTATTTGAGTTCAACATGTAAGAAGTAGAAAGTACAGTATTTGAGTTCAACATGTAAGAAGTAGAAAGTACAGGTATTTGAGTCAACATGTAGAAGTAGACAGTACAGGTATTTGAGTTCAACATGTAAGAAGTAGAAGTACAGGTACTTTTGTGTTCAACATGTGAGAAGTAGAAAGAGTAGAAAGTACAGGTTATTTGTGTCAACATGTAGAAGTAGAAAGTACAGGTCTGTGTTCAACATGTAAGGACAGAGAAAGTACAGGTATTTGAGTTCAACATGTAAGAAGTAGAAAGTACAAGTATTTGGGTTCAACATGTGAGAAGTAGAAAGTACAGGTATTTGTGTTCAACATGTGAGAAGTAGAAAGTACAAGTATTTGGGTTCAACATGTGAGAAGTAGAAAGTACAGGTATTTGTGTTCAACATGTGAGAAGTAGAAAGTACAGGTATTAGGGTTCAACATGTAAGAAGTAGAAAGTACAGGTATTTGTGTTCAACATGTGAGAAGTAGAAAGTACAGGTATTTGTGTTCAACATGTAAGAAGTAGAAAGTACAGGTATTTGGGTTCAACATGTAAGAAGTAGAAAGTACAGGTATTTGAGTTCAACATGTAAGAAGTAGAAAGTACAAGTATTTGGGTTCAACATGTGAGAAGTAGAAAGTACAGGTATTTGTGTTCAACATGTGAGAAGTAGAAAGTACAGGTATTAGGGTTCAACATGTAAGAAGTAGAAAGTACAGGTATTAGGGTTCAACATGTAAGAAGTAGAAAGTACAGGTATTTGTGTTCAACATGTAAGAAGTAGAAAGTACAGGTATTTGAATTCAACATGTGAGAAGTAGAAAGTACAGGTATTTGTGTTCAACATGTAAGAAGTAGAAAGTACAGGTATTTGTGTTCAACATGTAAGAAGTAGAAAGTACAGGTATTTGAATTCAACATGTGAGAAGTAGAAAGTACAGGTATTTGAGTTCAACATGTGAGAAGTAGAAAGTACAGGTATTTGTGTTCAACATGTAAGAAGTAGAAAGTACAGGTATTTGAATTCAACATGTGAGAAGTAGAAAGTACAGGTATTTGAGTTCAACATGTAAGAAGTAGAAAGTACAGGTATTTGTGTTCAACATGTAAGAAGTAGAAAGTACAGGTATTTGTGTTCAACATGTGAGAAGTAGAAAGTACAGGTATTTGAGTTCAACATGTGAGAAGTAGAAAGTACAGGTATTTGAGTTCAACATGTGAGAAGTAGAAAGTACAGGTATTTGAGTTCAACATGTAAGAAGTAGAAAGTACAGGTATTTGTGTTCAACATGTAAGAAGTAGAAAGTACAGGTATTTGAGTTCAACATGTAAGAAGTAGAAAGTACAGGTATTTGAGTTCAACATGTAAGAAGTAGAAAGTACAGGTATTTGAGTTCAACATGTGAGAAGTAGAAAGTACAGGTATTTGTGTTCAACATGTAAGAAGTAGAAAGTACAGGTATTTGTGTTCAACATGTGAGAAGTAGAAAGTACAGGTATTTGAGTTCAACATGTGAGAAGTAGAAAGTACAGGTATTTGAGTTCAACATGTAAGAAGTAGAAGTACAGGTATTTGTGTTCAACATGTAAGAAGTAGAAAGTACAGGTATTTGGGTTCAACATGTGAGAAGTAGAAAGTACAGGTATTTGTGTTCAACATGTAAGAAGTAGAAAGTACAGGTATTTGAGTTCAACATGTGAGAAGTAGAAAGTACAGGTATTTGAGTTCAACATGTGAGAAGTAGAAAGTACAGGTATTTGAGTTCAACATGTAAGAAGTAGAAAGTACAGGTATTTGTGTTCAACATGTAAGAAGTAGAAAGTACAGGTATTTGAGTTCAACATGTGAGAAGTAGAAAGTACATGTAAGAAGTAGAAAGTACAGGTATTTGGGTTCAACATGTAAGAAGTAGAAAGTACAGGTATTTGGGTTCAACATGTAAGAAGTAGAAAGTACAGGTATTTGGGTTCAACATGTAAGAAGTAGAAAGTACAGGTATTTGGGTTCAACATGTGAGAAGTAGAAAGTACAGGTATTTGGGTTTCAACATGTAAGAAGTAGAAAGTACAGGTATTTGTGTTCAACATGTAAGAAGTAGAAAGTACAGGTATTTGGGTTCAACATGTAAGAAGTAGAAAGTACAGGTATTTGGGTTCAACATGTGAGAAGTAGAAAGTACAGGTATTTGTGTTCAACATGTGAGAAGTAGAAAGTACAGGTATTTGGGTTCAACATGTGAGAAGTAGAAAGTACAGGTATTTGGGTTCAACATGTAAGAAGTAGAAAGTACAGGTATTTGTGTTCAACATGTAAGAAGTAGAAAGTACAGGTATTTGGGTTCAACATGTGAGAAGTAGAAAGTACAGGTATTTGGGTTCAACATGTAAGAAGTAGAAAGTACAGGTATTTGGGTTCAACATGTAAGAAGTAGAAAGTACAGGTATTTGGGTTCAACATGTAAGAAGTAGAAAGTAAAGGTATTTGGGTTCAACATGTAAGAAGTAGAAAGTACAGGTATTTGAGTTCAACATGTAAGAAGTAGAAAGTACAGGTATTTGGGTTCAACATGTAAGAAGTAGAAAGTAAAGGTATTTGGGTTCAACATGTAAGAAGTAGAAAGTACAGGTATTTGTGTCGTCAGAAAAATAAGTAGTGGAGTAAAGTACTGATACCAGAAAGATGTACTTTAAGTACAGTAACAAAGTATTTGTACTCCACTTCTTCCCACCTCACAGTTATCACTGAAGGAATGACACGCAGCAGAGATAAAGGGTGGATGAGGGGAATAACGGGGGCAAAAAGACACATAAGGCTATTCTGACGCACTTACTGTAAATAATATCCTACTTTTAAATTGTGTTAACTAATAATAATACATTTTATTTGTACTAAGCACTTCATTGCTCAAAGTAATCCCAACGTGCTACAAGGGGCATAATATAATTAAACACAACTTTAATAACATGCTTAAAAAGCTGTTATCTGTCAGAGTACAGATGTTGTCTTTCAATGTCAACATGTTTCTATTTCACTTCGTAGGTCTGTTTTATTCTATGAGATGTTTGTATTTGTTTATGCCGTTTAGATTCTACTGTGGCGCAAAAAATGGGATTAATAAAGTAAATCTTATCTTGTTGATGTTGTGCCATATCTTTATTCAGCCCTTATCACATTAAAAGTGTACATTTGAGTTTTCACAGCTCAAAGTAATCTTTGTTGCAAGAACGCAGCAGCTCTCCTCGTGCTATGAGACTCAGCAAGTCGTCCTCCACACGCCAACAGAATATGTTTTTTATGTATCTAGCATAAAGGGACTATGCATTGTAAATTCATCTTAAAACAGGGCATGAGGGATTGTTTCCTGCAGGCTGGTAGTCCTCTCACATGCAGTCGATGTCCCTGCATCGTATCCTCATTGCACTGCTTTCTTTATGATATATTATTAGAAAAAGTAAGTTCAATTTTCCTATAACTGTCGAGCAAGACGAGCGCTCCATGCTTATTCGAGCTCCTTCAGAGCAAAAATAACCTGTTTGAGAACACACGAACACACACACACACACCACACACACACACACACACCAACACACACACACACACACACACACACACCACACACACACACACACACACACACACCACACACACACACACACACACACACACACACACACACACACACACCTGTTTTACCCCCTACAGAAAAAGGACCATGGAGGAGGAGACGGAGGATGAGAGAGGGGGTTTTTAAGACTCATATTCAAATACAAAAGAACATGTACAAGTCGTATAGCCTCCAGGCACTGTGCTCCCGTATTTACAGTCATCGTAACAGGCAGCGAACCTCTCCGTGGTACGACCGTCTTTTTGAGATATGCAGGTACAAGAAAGCCTATGAGGTCTGAGATAAAAACCGGTGAGTGTGAGGGGAATGAATCACTGTCGAGAACTACACCATCTAGTTTTACCGACGCTCTGAAACTTGGTCATTGCATCTTGTACGACTTGCACGATGCATCGAAAACATGGTGTACTCCATAATACACTAAAATAAATACATAATAAAACAAGGAATACATTAGAACAACATAACGTCCAGAATAGCAAGGTATTGATTCTTTAATTTAGCTTATGACGGGAAACCGGGAGACTCTTTATTCTGAACTCTTAATGTGTACACACACACACATACACACACACACACACACACACACACACACACACACACACACACACACACACACACACACACACACACACACACACACACACACACACACACACGTTATACTGTTTACCTTTTTGTCGAACAGTATATATATATTTTGTGGCTGATTATAAATAAACAACCGACTAAGCCTATGTATCGAATGGACGAATAGAACTCAGTCAAAGTTACAGAAATGATAATGCATAAGCTGTATGTGTCGGACAGCCTGCTGCAGTCCATGTCTATAACCAAATCAAGATGAGACATTTTCAATATGATATTAATGTGACAGCAGAGTGCAAGTAGAGTATTTGATGCTGTTCTTTTATCTTTTAAATTGAGCAGTGGCTGTGAAAACCTATTTTATATTTGATACATTATGGATATTCTAGTGCTTTTTCAGAACAATATTTTGACACGCTCATGAAGAATTTATAGCACGAGCAAGAATCCAGTGAATAGTAAAAACTGCAGCGTCTTGGATGATCTGGGATCAGTGTCATGTCTTGCCGAAGTTTCCCTTTACCATTGAACTCCATTCTCTTTAAACCCTCAAAGAAGAACAAGGACAACATTGAGGCTTTTCTTCATTCTGACATGCAATGGCTGCTTTGATGCATCAATATTGAACTGAACCTGACTCTGTATATTTTCACAAAGCAGAGTAAAGAGGAATCAATGAGGCCCTTCATGCAGATGGCTCATTGGCCAATAGGAGTAATGGAGCGCAGACAGCCGCGACGCCATTGGCCGCTGCGTGTGATGCCTGGAAAGATAGATGGAGAATGAAAACACTCGCTGTCATTTCGACTCCATCACTCTCAGCACTTTGGTCACTTCCAGAAGAGGCTAGCTGTCCGTGACGACAGCTCATCAGCAGATCCTCTGTACACTGAACAAAAGCATGCAGCAGTAGAAAAGCCACGGGTCAGTGAACTTTAAGGGGGGGGGGGGGAAGTACTCATTGAGGTGTGTTCTGATCTCGTTCCTCCATGAATACACCAGATGATCCGGAGCACATGAAACTGTGATTTGTAGTGGATTATAATCTTCATTCGTTCAAGAACAATTTGAAGGCAGAACATGACGGCCATCTTAAAAAGCACAGCAGATGAAATGTGATAAATTAGCCTCGTAGTGGAATTACATTTTTGTTCTAACGACCCTGCACTAAAGAAGTAAACCAAACACATCGACACCTATCCAGTTTGTGACTTATTCCTGACTTGACGACACAGAAAGCTGCCGTTTCAGCACAAAGTTGTGTCTCTTAAATCTGAACAAAAGCATGGCGGCAGTAGAAAAGCCACGGGTCAGTGAACTTTAAGGGGGGGGGGGGGTACTCATTGTGTCTGGAAGAGAGGTGTATTCTGATCTCGTACCTCCATGAAGACACCAGGTGATCCGGAGCACATGAAACTGTGATTTGTTTCTTTCACCTCACAGCCTCAGAGAGAGAGGATGAGAAATGAAGAAGACGAAGAACAAAAGCCTCGTCTCAGTCTGAGAGTCAAGACAGGAGTCTCATTGGTATTCAGTGCATTAGCGAGGGCCAGCCATGCTGCATTTATTTATGAAGAGCAGTTCTTCTGAGGTGTGAGGAGGGGAGCGGGGCGTCGTGAGAACAGGGCGAAATTAAGTGCGTGAGCTTTCTTTCTCCAACAGTTCAAACTCTATTGCAATGCAAATGATCCCAACAACTCACTCTATGCCGAGCTGATTCATACTGTTCTCCCAGAGGTGGGAAGTAGTGGAGTACAAATATTTCGTTACTGTACTTAAGTACATTTTTCTGGCTTTACTCCTTATTTTCTGACGACTTTTTACTTTTACTTCTTACATGTTGAACCCAAATACCTGTACTTTCTACTTCTCACATGTTGAACACAAATACCTGTACTTTCTACTTCTCACATGTTGAACTCAAATACCTGTACTTTCTACTTCTCACATGTTGAACCCAAATACCTGTACTTTCTACTTCTCACATGTTGAACACAAATACCTGTACTTTCTACTTCTTACATGTTGAACCCAAATACCTGTACTTTCTACTTCTTACATGTTGAACTCAAATACCTGTACTTTCTACTTCTTACATGTTGAACACAAATACCTGTACTTTCTACTTCTTACATGTTGAACTCAAATACCTGTACTTTCTACTTCTTACATGTTGAACTCAAATACCTGTACTTTCTACTTCTTACATGTTGAACACAAATACCTGTACTTTCTACTTCTTACATGTTGAACTCAAATACCTGTACTTTCTACTTCTTACATGTTGAACACAAATACCTGTACTTTCTACTTCTTACATGTTGAACCCAAATACCTGTACTTTCTACTTCTTACATGTTGAACACAAATACCTGTACTTTCTACTTCTTACATGTTGAACTCAAATACCTGTACTTTCTACTTCTTACATGTTGAACTCAAATACCTGTACTTTCTACTTCTTACATGTTGAACCCAAATACCTGTATTTTCTACTTCTTACATGTTGAACTCAAATACCTGTACTTTCTACTTCTTACATGTTGAACTCAAATACCTGTACTTTCTACTTCTCACATGTTGAACTCAAATACCTGTACTTTCTACTTCTTACATGTTGAACTCAAATACCTGTACTTTCTACTTCTACATGTTGAACACAAATACCTGTACTTTCTACTTCTTACATGTTGAACTCAAATACCTGTACTTTCTACTTCTTACATGTTGAACTCAAATACCTGTACTTTCTACTTCTTACATGTTGAACTCAAATACCTGTACTTTCTACTTCTTACATGTTGAACTCAAATACCTGTACTTTCTACTTCTTACATGTTGAACTCAAATACCTGTACTTTCTACTTCTCACATGTTGAACTCAAATACCTGTACTTTCTACTTCTTACATGTTGAACTCAAATACCTGTACTTTCTACTTCTTACATGTTGAACACAAATACCTGTACTTTCTACTTCTTACATGTTGAACTCAAATACCTGTACTTTCTAGGGGTGCACCGAATGGGAAACAGTTGGCCGAAAACCGAATGCCGAAAGGCCGAAAATGATTAATAGAAATATATATATATAATGTATACATTTTGTACCAATGTTGTTCAGCTACCTGATTATGGAAATAGACATGATTATGGCAAAACTTAACTTAAATAATAATCACTATTATGGGTCCATAAAACATTTATTCAGCACTTTTGAATGCATACAGTACATTTATATATGTCATGTATTATTGCTAAAAAACATTATATCGCAGTCTTAGTGTCGCCAACTCGTTTCTAATATGCAAAGACAACAAATTCGTCTATGATGTATTTTCGATCAGACGAGATCTCTCTCCCGTCTGTGTGCGAGGGGGCGGGGCAGTTTACACACACGCAGCTGCTACATGCAGCGGAGCACACTGCGGAGATGGCGGAGAGAACGCGCTCCGAGGTGTGGTTAAACTTTACCCGTCTCGATGTGGAGAATACTTGTTACCATAAGTGCAATAAGAGTTTAGCATGTAAGCACGAGCAATTTGTCTAAACATTTAGCAAAAGTGCACCGCATGCAGACGGAGGAATGCACCGGGTTCGACCGTCTTTCTAGCAGCTCTGTAGCCCCATCCATGAGTAACGTTTCCACGTCAGGTCAGGGGCGGGGCTTCAGGGGGGGCTGTAGGGGCAGGGCTCCCCGGGCCCGGGACGGTCAGGACCCAATGGGGGCCCGTCGCCGAGGCAGCAGGCTCCGCCCCCGAGATATTCGCCGGCGGGCCCTGCTGCCTCGCGCCACTGAGTGCACTGACGTTCGTGGTCATATTAGGTATAAAGCAATGTAGCCTATAATACGAGTTGAACTTGTGCTGCTATTTTCACACTCACATTTAACATTAAAACATGAAAAATTGCAAGTGAATCCCTTCTATTGTCTCCAAATGTATTTTGGGTAAAATCGTCATCAACAGCCGTCCATCAACATCATACGTAAATGAACGTCAACGTCATCATCAATCACTTGTCATTCAACAGAGCACTGCCTAAGCATGAGCAGTTATAAACACAAAAGTGGAGCTACAAAACGCAAAGAAAAAGATAAAAAGGAGGACCAAAAGGCCAAATTGTCCAAGCTAGATGGATATTTTTTTCGCCCTACTCCTCCTCCTGCGGGAGATGAACCTGAAGTTGTTGCCACTGCCAGCCGTGTTTCATCCCCGAGCCCCAGCCCGCCAACAACGTTAGTGGGGGTTAGCCAGATTTACAGGTAGGCTACAATCACGGACACACACTGTCAACAAGAAAATGTGAGTTTGTAAATGTTGATATCATATGGTTGTTGTTACTTCGTGTACCTCGGCCGCCTAGCTTATTTCCTTTTCTGTCTCTCGGCTGTAGTGATGATGATAATAGGGACGACTCAGCAGCTGCTAGCTGCTCGTCTAGAGGAGAGCCAGGCCTGACGCTTGACCAGCCGCACCCCTCCCCCTCCGGCTCCTTACCTGCTGCGCCGCAAGGTGAAGAAGTACCGGACACTGGGAATGAAAGCAGCAACAGGTCTCCTCCTCATGCTACGCCTACGGGTGAAACTCAGACCACGGATCATGATGTGTTCTGCAATTATCCTCTGGAGCGTTTTCCGACTGATCGGGCAAACTATTTTGAAAACATTGAGGACGCCAATATCAAAAGATATATCCTTAAAATGGGCCCATGCAAACCCAAAGGTCCATTTCCCAAAGACAAGGATAACCGTTGCTTTTCAGAAAGCTATTACACCTCCACCACACAAGTTGGGATGAAATTTCCACGCAGCTGGATGTGCTATTCCCCAAATTTGGACTGCTGCTACTGTGAGCCTTGCTGGCTTTTTGCCAACCGAAAGGCACCGTTCTACAACAATGCATGGGTAAACGGAATAAAAGACTGGAAACATCTTTCTACTAAAATTGAGAGGCATGAATCCACTCAAATACACCTTGGTGCATGCGTAGTATATGAGCAGTGGAAAACCAACGGCACAATAGACGCTGACATGGAGAGGAATGTGCGTAATGCCGCCCAATTTTGGAGACAGGTCGTGGAGCGCATTGTTAATGTAACTCTCACTCTAGCTTCAAGCAACTTGGCATTCAGGGGCCATCGAGAGGTTCTAGGTCAGGGAAAAGCTGGCAACTTTTTATCAATAATAGAATTATTGGCTCGCTACGACCCTGTTTTGAAAGAGCTAATCAACCGACCAGCAGGGTCAGTGAAATACCTCAGTCACCAGATTCAAGATGAGATTATTTACATATTATCTCAACATGTGAAAGCTGACATCATTGATGAAATAAACGAAGCCCCATTTTATTCCGTCATCATGGACACAACGCAAGATGTGTCAAAGATAGACCAGTTGAGTCAGGTTTACCGTTACATCACTGTTGTTAAGAACGACATGGATATTGCAACAGATATACAGATCAATGAAGTCTTTTGGGTTTTGAAGTGACTGAAGGTTCATCAGCTTCAGAGCTTGAAAACAAAATCCTTGGTTCTATAGAGAAAAACGGATTAGATCTGTCTAAATGTCGCGGACAGGGCTATGATGGGGCGGCTAATATGAGTGGTGTGTATTCAGGCGTGCAAGCAAGAATAGCCGAGAAGGAGCCCCTTGCTCACTATGTTCATTGCGCTGCTCATAATCTCAACCTAGCACTCAACGACTCTGTTAAAAATGTCCCTGGAGTGAAGCAGTTCTATGACACTATAGAGACGCTCTACAACTTTTTTGGTCACAGTATCAAACGATGGGCATTGCTCAGTGAGTTAATGACGCCAGAGAGCAGAACTATCACATTAAAACGCTTATGTCCCACTCGCTGGTCATCTCGCCATGATGCGCTTGTTGCGTTAAGGCACAGATATGGAGACATTATAAAAGCCCTCGTCAAAATATCCCTTACCAGTGACAAAAAGGATGAGCGCAATGAAGCAAGTGCACTCAAGAATGCCATAAGCAAATTTCGCTTTCTATTTTTGGTCAACATGCAGACCAAGATTTTGGAAAGCATAAATTGTGCTTCACAGTTACTGCAAGCAAAAGACGCGGATATTCTCAAAGCATCTACTCTACTGCAAAATGCCATCAGTGTTTTGGTGGAGTATAGGGGACAATTTGATGAGGCGAAGTCTGCCACTCTTGCCCTGGCTACTAAATGGGGAAGTCAAACACAGTTTGAAACAACCAGGGCCAGGAAAGTTAAGAGACACTTTGATGAACTTTCTGAAGACAGCCGCCTCACTGACGCAGAGAGCAACTTTCGGGTGACCGTTTTCAATGCATGTCTCGATATAATCATCCAGCAACTGTCCCAAAGATTCACCAGCTTAAATGCAACTGTGAACATGTTTGAGGCAATTCACCCCAACACACTACTGCAAGCAAAGGATGAGGATTTACACCAAGCTGCCCAGCGGCTTAGAGAGCACTACAGTCGGGACATCGCTGCCAGCTTCCCTGGCCAGCTGCTTTCTTTCAGAACCTGTTTCAGGGACCAAATACAAAAACTAAAATCTGTCGCGGATCTGGTAAAAATGCTCATTGTTTACAACCCAGCAGTAACATCTACATTCAGTGAGGTTTTGCACAGCCTTCATCTTATTTCTGACTCTTCCTGTCACCGTGGCAACCGCCGAGCGCTCTTTCTCCAAATTAAAACTCATCAAAAACTATTTGAGGAGCACGATGGGACAGGAGAGACTGAGTGGACTGGCCTTGCTGTCCATCGAAAGTGACCGAGCCAAGAAATTGGACATACAGCGGATTGTGGACGAGTTCGCGGAGCGCAAGGCTCGCCGAGTACCCTTCAAGTAGTGGTGAGTACACTTCAAATTTAATTTGTACAGTAGCCTACTTGTACGTGAACGTATGGGCCGCCGTGCCAATTTTACACTGCTCTGCTCTCATGGTGGCTGCTGGCTGTCCATGGTGAATGGTGTGTCAGAAATGTAGTCATTTTATTAGGCGATGTTTTCGTTGTCCTTGTGGTTTGTTGGACTTTATGTCATGTTATATCATTATTATCTCTGATATATATTTATATTTCGTTTCTATACCCTTTGTAGAAACGAAATCTTAAATATTACACCTTTTCTTTAGTTACTTTTCTTTCAAACATTGTTTTAAATTGTAATCTTACTGACTGAGCGACTTTTTACGCACGAGCGTCAGATTACCACCCCGGACTCCCGATATTTTTGTCAAGCTTTATTGGGTTGAAAGGGCCCGGTCATGTGGCCCCGCCCCCCGGCCCGGGTCTGATATGTGCCGCCAGTGCGTCAGGTGTTATGTATGCTAGCAGCAACACACGGAGTTAACTCCATGATACAAACATGGGTTAATGATTAGAGGAAACTGAGTTATTTAGTTTGTTAAAATTTCAGCTATTCTGTTTACAGTCTGTCATCAGATTATTTAATACGATTTGTTAAAGGCTCAGTAATCTCGATGACAAAGGTCAATGTTCCCCCCCACTGTGAGCCAGCCGCGAGCATGGTCGCCGCGTCTTTATTACGTCATCACAACAACACGTTAGGTTACCAACGTAGCCTGTTCTGACATTCGGTGATATTTTTTCGGTGCAAAAAGGCCCTTTCGGCTTTCCATTTTCGGCCGATAATTTTCGGTGGCCGAATATTCGGTGCATCCCTAGTACTTTCTACTTCTTACATGTTGAACTCAAATACCTGTACTTTCTACTTCTCACATGTTGAACTCAAATACCTGTACTTTCTACTTCTTACATGTTGAACTCAAATACCTGTACTTTCTACTTCTTACATGTTGAACACAAATACCTGTACTTTCTACTTCTCACATGTTGAACTCAAATACCTGTACTTTCTACTTCTCACATGTTGAACTCAAATACCTGTACTTTCTACTTCTTACATGTTGAACTCAAATACCTGTACTTTCTACTTCTAACATGTTGAACTCAAATACCTGTACTTTCTACTTCTTACATGTTGAACACAAATACCTGTACTTTCTACTTCTACATGTTGAACTCAAATACTTGTACTTTCTACTTCTCTCATTTCCCAAACAGCTGGTTCCTTTAGTCTGAATGTGTGTTTGATGCGTGATCATTATTCTTTAGAGTCATTGCGTGCCTATTGATTTGAACACGATCCGTGTATCCATCATTTCCTGGTCTTCTCTAAAGAAGAGGGACCAATGGAAACGTTGTCATGTTGCCGTTGTTCAGCATGGAAACATTCATTAGCTAACAATGACATTATTGTTCTATTAATATAAAGGGAGGTCAGGTACTCTTTAAAACAGCTGCTAGTTCTGGGTACTTTCTACTAAGTACATTTCGAAGCCCATACTTCTTTACTTTTACTTTAAAGTCAGTACTTCTACTTTTATCAGAGTATTTTTAAACACGAGTATCTGTACTGCTACTCGAGGAAAGGATGTGTGTACTTTTGCCATCTCTGTATTCTCCTCTAATTGCTTGGTGAGAGTAAGCCTTTGTGCTTGTACGTTGCTTTTGCTTGCATGCGGTTCGACCCCAGGTCTCCTCGCTCGGCACAGAGGTAGAAAAGGAGCATTAATTCTTAACCCTGTGGGAGGAACGTCTGTGAAATCCATCTCTGTCTCGTCCCCCTCGAGAGCCAAAAGGTCGCTCAGCTGTCAGGAAGTAGAATTCAATACCTCAACCTTTCAAGCATGTCTCTATCCTCTGTGTCGCCGTCAGAGCTTCACAATCCCTCTGTGATGCGTCTCTGACATCATCTCATGCTCTCCTCCCCGAAAACGAGGCTCCGCTGACAGCCTCGCTGACAGGAGACGAGACGCATTACCTCCGAACATCCAGGGTTATCCTGCTGACCGCAATGTATTCATCTGCAATGTATTCATCTGCAATGTATTCATCTGCAATGTATTCATCCTCAATGTATTCGTCCTCAATGTATTTGTCCTCAATGTATTCATCTGCAATGTATTCGTCCTCAATGTATTTGTCCTCAATGTATTCATCTGCAATGTGTTTGTCCTCAATGTGTTCGTCCTCAATGTGTTCGTCCTCAATGTATTCGTCGTCCTCAATGTATTCGTCGTCCTCAATGTGTTCGTCCTCAATGTATCCGTCCTCAATGTGTCCGTCCTCAATGTGTCCGTCCTCAATGTATTCATCGTCCTCAATGTGTTCGTCCTCAATGTATTCGTCCTCAATGTATTCGTCCTCAATGTATTCATCCGCAATGTATTTGTCCTCAATGTATTCGTCCTCAATGTGTTCGTCCTCAATGTGTTCGTTCTCAATGTATTCATCTGCAATGTATTCGTCCTCAATGTATTCGTCCGCAATGTGTTCGTCCTCAATGTGTTCGTCCTCAATGTGTTCGTCCTCAATGTGTTCGTCCTCAATGTATTCGTCCTCAATGTATTCGTCCTCAATGTATTCGTCTGCAATGTATTCGTCCTCAATGTATTCGTCCGCAATGTGTTCGTCCTCAATGTGTTCGTCCTCAATGTATTCGTCCTCAATGTATTCGTCCTCAATGTGTTCGTCCTCAATGTATTCGTCCGCAATGTGTTCGTCCTCAATGTGTTCGTCCCCAATGTGTTCGTCCGCAATGTGTTCGTCCGCAATGTGTTCGTCCGCAATGTGTTCGTCCGCAATGTGTTCGTCCTCAATGTGTTCGTCCTCAATGTGTTTGTCCCCAATGTGTTCGTCCGCAATGTGTTCGTCCGCAATGTGTTCGTCCGCAATGTGTTCGTCCTCAATGTGTTCGTCCTCAATGTGTTCGTCCGCAATGTGTTCGTCCTCAATGTGTTCGTCCTCAATGTGTTCGTCCTCAATGTGTTCGTCCCCAATGTGTTCGTCCGCAATGTGTTCGTCCGCAATGTGTTCGTCCTCAATGTGTTCGTCCTCAATGTATTCGTCCGCAATGTGTTCGTCCTCAATGTGTTCGTCCTCAATGTGTTCGTCCTCAATGTATTCGTCCTCAATGTATTAGTCCGCAATGTATTCGTCCTCAATGTGTTCGTCCTCAATGTGTTCGTCCGCAATGTATTCGTCCTCAATGTATTCGTCCGCAATGTGTTCGTCCGCAATGTGTTCGTCCTCAATGTGTTCGTCCTCAATGTGTTCGTCCTCAATGTATTCGTCCGCAATGTGTTCGTCCTCAATGTGTTCGTCCTCAATGTGTTCGTCCTCAATGTGTTCGTCCTCAATGTATTCGTCCTCAATGTATTCGTCCTCAATGTATTCGCCCTCAATGTATTAGTCCGCAATGTATTCGTCCTCAATGTATTCGTCCTCAATGTGTTCGTCCTCAATGTATTAGTCCGCAATGTATTCGTCCTCAATGTATTCGTCCTCAATGTATTAGTCCGCAATGTATTCGTCCTCAATGTATTCGTCCTCAATGTGTTCGTCCGCAATGTATTCGTCCTCAATGTGTTCGTCCGCAATGTGTTCGTCCTCAATGTGTTCGTCCGCAATGTGTTCGTCCGCAATGTATTCGTCCTCAATGTGTTCGTCCTCAATGTGTTCGTCCGCAATGTATTCGTCCTCAATGTATTCGTCCGCAATGTGTTCGTCCGCAATGTGTTCGTCCTCAATGTGTTCGTCCTCAATGTGTTCGTCCTCAATGTATTCGTCCGCAATGTGTTCGTCCTCAATGTGTTCGTCCTCAATGTATTCGTCCTCAATGTGTTCGTCCTCAATGTGTTCGTCCGCAATGTATTCGTCCTCAATGTATTCGTCCGCAATGTGTTCGTCCGCAATGTGTTCGTCCTCAATGTGTTCGTCCTCAATGTGTTCGTCCTCAATGTATTCGTCCGCAATGTGTTCGTCCTCAATGTGTTCGTCCTCAATGTGTTCGTCCTCAATGTGTTCGTCCTCAATGTATTCGTCCTCAATGTATTCGTCCTCAATGTGTTCGTCCTCAATGTATTCGCCCTCAATGTATTCGCCCTCAATGTGTTCGTCCGCAATGTATTCGTCCTCAATGTGTTCGTCCTCAATGTATTCGCCCTCAATGTATTCGTCCGCAATGTGTTCGTCCGCAATGTGTTCGTCCTCAATGTATTCGTCCGCAATGTGTTCGTCCTCAATGTGTTCGTCCTCAATGTGTTCGTCCTCAATGTGTTCGTCCTCACCTGCGTCTCTACTGGATGATTCATTATCAATATGGAATAAATAAACCATGAGTCACAGGCTTAATATTCCCCGACTCTGAAGACCAAATGTTCCGCAAATGAAGGAAAATCTTGAATCCTAATAATCCTGTTATGATGCCGACTTTCCCCAGCATGTGTCCATGAAAACAACGGCTGCACCGGTTCTTAATCATCAAATAAGTGGCCCTTAATACTGAACAAATATAGAAAGCAATGAATACACGATGCTGATTCAAACAGATGTCTCTACTCAACAAACTGAGAACAAGTCTTCGTTAGATCAGGATCTCAAATTAGTCAACCTTCATGTTTCTATTCAACACTGAATTTCCTGCTAAATGATGGTTCATCCCCCCTCGACTATCTGTTGCTATATGGCCCCATTCCAAATGCACATAATGCATGTCATCTTGGTATTTTTCTTTGAGTTGATTTAAGTGTACATTCGCTCATACAGAAATACTTTTACAGGGTATATTTAGAGGTAAACATGCATTGGTTAAAGTCCTAATTGACCCCTATCTCCTCCTTTCCTTTCATCGCTCTACTGAGTCTAAGGTATGCAATTTCAGCATTTTTAGGATACAATTTCCTCCACAGAATAATGACTATCCCGTGTTAATGACAAACAACATTGTTCTGCATCTGAAATACTCTCCCACTTTGTTACAGGATCTACAATGTATGTCGACTCAAACTTTGTGACATGTTGGCATCAGAAAGTTCCTGCAGCGTGTGCATCCATAGTGTGTTTTCAAGGTCTCTCATGTTTTGTTGTTTAAAAGAGGGGAAATGACAGCGGCACAACAGAGAGCCGGCGCTTTGGCTGTTGCTCTTTGATCGTCAGGTATGACGGCTGCCTTTTGTGCCACTTTGAAGAGAAAGGTTGGGGCGGGAAATACAGACACAAAGTGTTGAGTAAAAAAAAATGAAATACACTGACACAAACAACATCAATGCAAGCGCAGACCCCATTTACTGCGAGAAGAAATGTCACTGTGCAGACAAGCAGTGAAATACATTTTCAGTCCATGTTATATAAAGGCAAGTATATTTACTTGCACTGTATTGTTCTGTATTATTGTGTTGCACTGTTGGAGAAGCCTGTGACCTAAGACTCTGTAGCTATGTTCGTATGACAAATAAAGAACATTGAACCTTGACCTTGAGGCAGTCAGGGGCAGAACAAGTACACATCCACAGGTACGTGAGGAGGTATTTCTGTAGCATTAAAAGAAGACTCAAACAGGTCAGAAAGATCTAAAAATAATGTGTTATCTCTTCTGACACTACCTCCTTCGCCCTCTCTGTTAAGACCCTCATTACAGATGCATGCTGCATGCCCACGATTCTTTGAAAGTGCACAAAACTTGATTTTAAATTCAGGACGAGTAGCAAAGTTTCCACAGATACCAAATATGTCTGGTTGAATCAAAGCGAATGTGTTTGAAATGAAGCACAACACATCAATAATGGTTTTTAATACTGTGATGTAATGGAGCAGCTATAAAAACACGATTAGATTTAAATAGTGGACCCTGTGTGATCAGATGCATTAAAAGCACACAGTATGGGAATAAATCAAACAAATGCATGAGGAATATGTATGGGAAATCAATCCTTCCTTTTAGCAAGCGTTTCTTCATGCCTCGCTTCCATATGACCACAAAGCTACATTTAAATTGGCAAGAGGACGAGCTGTGCAATATTTCAAAAATGTTTGCCACCAGGGTCAGCAGCAAATAGGCTTGCACTCGCAGTGGGAGACTCTCAACATAAATTAGAATTATTAAACAGCCAAAAAGTTAGGATTCATACTCTTGTGTGGTTGTAAAAACAGTCCTAAAAACTTGTTCAAACTTATTCATGTATAACTCTCTTCACTGTTCACAAAGCTCATCTCACCAGGATACATAATGCAAAAGCTGTTTATGAAATATCAGGGAGATGGAGATTCATCGTAGTGGTCGTCCAACGCTAATATTTCCCCTAACATTTTCAAATGGTTGAAGTGCACTGAAATGAAAGACGAGTGTCCAGAGACAAAGTATGAATATTAACTGTGGAGGAAACTTCTGTGTAGCAATGCAGTGGGAGTCACCGACTCATGAAGGAAACACGGGACGAGCAGGAGTTCTGATGTCAAACACTGAGATGTAATACAAGCATCGGCCGGAGAAATTCACATCACAAGTCACACAGTCAAAGGTTCTGACTGCACAGGTGGGTTGCCATGTCAAATCTGATCAGCCTTGCATCTTGGTAGACCTTTTAACTAGTTTACAGAGAGTCAAATCCACATATTGGGGATGGGCGTAAACCATGGCGTTAACACATCTGTGGAGGAGATATCTCTCCCATCTCTGGAGCTTAGAAACCAGCGTTCTCACCCTCGTAAAACCCTCATAAAAACCCTCCCTACGCCCTGTAGGTCAAGCTGTAAAACCTATTATCAACGTACGATCGCATCAACACATTCCTTACGGGAGATAAGAAGCAGGGATGGTCGTTCATGTCAACACACAAAATAAGGTTAAATGTCTTAAGTAAAGACAAAATTAATCCCTAACATTAACTATGTCGTTTTTCTATCAAAGAAACTCCTTTTTGTCGTATACCAAAGTTATACTTTCTACAAAACAATTAGGAAACATCACAATTCTGGACAGTATTGGGATAAAAAAAACAACCTCTTGAAGTCAATAAACAATCAGAAAATGTCTCTGAACTGGGAGACTGAGTGGTTAGAGGATCAGAGGGGAAGTAGGGCAGATTGGAGTCATGGGTGAGAAAGAAAAGCACCACATATCGTCTCTTATGGCAAAGTAAATCTCTTCCACCTGGACCTCCTCTCTGCCATGTTGCCTCCACCTTACACACTCACATATCTCCACTCCAGTGTTACATAACCAGTCCGTGCTGGAGTCCTCCATCTCCACATTACTCGTGTCCACATGAATAATCTGCATACACACTCTTGACGTGATTTCATCGAATTCTGCGAGGCTTTGTCGCCTTCCTTCGCCAACACTGCCATAAGCATCCTTTTAGTTACACTTCTATTTCTGCCAGCGTGGTTTCAAATACTTAATCACACAAGCGCCTCTCACACACACATGTCTTTGATCCATTACCACGCTCAGTCCAGCCAAGCCACCGAGTCAAACCCCTTGCCATCTTTTTATGGACGTGGCACTGGGAGGATAAGCCTATTGGAAATCAAGACTCTTCCTACAGTTGCGGGGACAATGGAGGGAAGCCTGAGGATCGCTCAGAGCAGCTTAAGAAGCACTCAGCACTGTGTGTGTTTACATCAATACCCTCGCTCCACTGGGAGGAAAAGGAAAGGAGGAGAGGAGGGGGAAAGGGCAGCAGGAAGGTGAGGAAACAAGAGATAGGAGAGGAGAGAAGCAGAGATGGGAGGATTGATCTGGGAATGGAGGAAGAGGGAGATTGAGAGGCAATAGCAACAGAAAAAGGAAGTGAGTTTGCAGATGGAAGGGGTTGGAGAGGAGAGATGTGGGTGGCACTGTGGGGGAAAAGCGAGAAAGGATTCCTCCGGGAAGCGAGCCAGTTCAGTCGAACAATGGGAGCTGATTAGGGTGGCGAGGTGCGAGGAGACAATATGCTTACTGCTGTTCTTCATCCAGACTCCAGCACTTCACACTCAGCGAGACACTTTCTCTCCGCCGTGGGCAATTAACTCAACCACCTGCTGCTCGCCAACAAATTGACTCTACACGCTGCCAAAGATGCTCCACTGAAGACGGAAGGAAGCCCAGTCAAAGCATCAAGACGCTGCTCAAAACACTCTGCCTTTTTCACACCTCTAAGAAGGCACTTGTTGGCAGGGATGGCACACATCCTTTAATCAAGTAGAAGTACAGATACTCGTATTTAAAAATACTCTGGTAAAAGTAGAAGTACTAAACTTCTTTACTCAAATCAAAGTAAAGAACTTTGAAATGTACTTCAGTAAAAAGTACCCATAACTAGCAGCTGCTTTAAAGAGTACCTGACCTCCCTTTATATTAATAGAACAATAATGTCATTGTTAGCTAATGAATGTTTCCATGCTGAACAACGGCAACATGACAACGTTTCCATTGGTCCCTCTTCTTTAGAGAAGACCAGGAAATGATGGATACACGGATCGTGTTCAATCAATAGGCAATGACTCTAAAGAATAATGATCACGCATCAAACACACATTCAGACTAAAGGAACCAGCTGTTTGGGAAATGAGAGAAGTAGAAAGTACAAGTATTTGAGTTCAACATGTGAGAAGTAGAAAGTACAGGTATTTGAGTTCAACATGTAAGAAGTAGAAAGTACAGGTATTTGAGTTCAACATGTAAGAAGTAGAAAGTACAGGTATTTTGAGTTCAACATGTAAGAAGTAGAAAGTACAGGTATTTGAGTTCAACATGTAAGAAGTAGAAAGTACAGGTATTTGTGTTCAACATGTAAGAAGTAGAAAGTACAGGTATTTGTGTTCAACATGTAAGAAGTAGAAAGTACAGGTATTAGTGTTCAACATGTAAGAAGTAGAAAGTACAGGTATTTGAGTTCAACATGTGAGAAGTAGAAAGTACAGGTATTTGAGTTCAACATGTGAGAAGTAGAAAGTACAAGTATTTGGTGTTCAACATGTGAGAAGTAGAAAGTACAGGTATTTGAGTTCAACATGTGAGAAGTAGAAAGTACAGGTATTTGTGTTCAACATGTAAGAAGTAGAAAGTACAGGTATTTGAGTTCAACATGTGAGAAGTAGAAAGTACAGGTATTTGTGTTCAACATGTAGAAGTAGAAAGTACAGGTATTTGAGTTCAACATGTAAGAAGTAGAAAGTACAGGTATTTGAGTTCAACATGTGAGAAGTAGAAAGTACAGGTATTTGTGTTCAACATGTAAGAAGTAGAAAGTACAGGTATTTGAGTTTCAACATGTGAGAAGTAGAAAGTACAGGTATTTGTGTTCAACATGTAAGAAGTAGAAAGTACAGGTATTTGAGTTCAACATGTGAGAAGTAGAAAGTACAGGTATTTGAGTTCAACATGTAAGAAGTAGAAAGTACAGGTATTTGAGTTCAACATGTGAGAAGTAGAAAGTACAAGTATTTGTGTTCAACATGTGAGAAGTAGAAAGTACAGGTATTTGAGTTCAACATGTGAGAAGTAGAAAGTACAGGTATTTGAGTTCAACATGTGAGAAGTAGAAAGTACAGGTATTTGTGTTCAACATGTGAGAAGTAGAAAGTACAGGTATTTGAGTTCAACATGTAAGAAGTAGAAAGTACAGGTATTTGTGTTCAACATGTAAGAAGTAGAAAGTACAGGTATTTGAGTTCAACATGTAAGAAGTAGAAAGTACAGGTATTTGTGTTCAACATGTAAGAAGTAGAAAGTACAGGTATTTGAGTTCAACATGTAAGAAGTAGAAAGTACAGGTATTTGAGTTCAACATGTAAGAAGTAGAAAGTACAGGTATTTGTGTTCAACATGTAAGAAGTAGAAAGTACAGGTATTTGTGTTCAACATGTAAGAAGTAGAAAGTACAGGTATTTGAGTTCAACATGTAAGAAGTAGAAAGTACAGGTATTTGAGTTCAACATGTAAGAAGTAGAAAGTACAGGTATTTGGGTTCAACATGTAAGAAGTAGAAAGTACAGGTATTTGAGTTCAACATGTAAGAAGTAGAAAGTACAGGTATTTGAGTTCAACATGTGAGAAGTAGAAAGTACAAGTATTTGTGTTCAACATGTGAGAAGTAGAAAGTACAGGTATTTGAGTTCAACATGTGAGAAGTAGAAAGTACAGGTATTTGTGTTCAACATGTGAGAAGTAGAAAGTACAGGTATTTGAGTTCAACATGTAAGAAGTAGAAAGTACAGGTATTTGTGTTCAACATGTAAGAAGTAGAAAGTACAGGTATTTGAGATCAACATGTAAGAAGTAGAAAGTACAGGTATTTGAGTTCAACATGTAAGAAGTAGAAAGTACAGGTATTTGTGTTCAACATGTAAGAAGTAGAAAGTACAGGTATTTGGGTTCAACATGTAAGAAGTAGAAAGTACAGGTATTTGAGTTCAACATGTAAGAAGTAGAAAGTACAGGTATTTGTGTTCAACATGTAAGAAGTAGAAAGTACAGGTATTTGTGTTCAACATGTAAGAAGTAGAAAGTACAGGTATTTGAGTTCAACATGTAAGAAGTAGAAAGTACAGGTATTTGAGTTCAACATGTGAGAAGTAGAAAGTACAGGTATTTGTGTTCAACATGTGAGAAGTAGAAAGTACAGGTATTTGTGTTCAACATGTGAGAAGTAGAAAGTACAGGTATTTGTGTTCAACATGTGAGAAGTAGAAAGTACAGGTATTTGTGTTCAACATGTAAGAAGTAGAAAGTACAGGTATTTGAGTTCAACATGTAAGAAGTAGAAAGTACAGGTATTTGAGTTCAACATGTAAGAAGTAGAAAGTACAGGTATTTGAGTTCAACATGTGAGAAGTAGAAAGTACAGGTATTTGTGTTCAACATGTAAGAAGTAGAAAGTACAGGTATTTGAGTTCAACATGTGAGAAGTAGAAAGTACAGGTATTTGAGTTCAACATGTGAGAAGTAGAAAGTACAGGTATTTGAGTTCAACATGTGAGAAGTAGAAAGTACAGGTATTTGAGTTCAACATGTAAGAAGTAGAAAGTACAGGTATTTGAGTTCAACATGTGAGAAGTAGAAAGTACAGGTATTTGAGTTCAACATGTGAGAAGTAGAAAGTACAGGTATTTGAGTTCAACATGTAAGAAGTAGAAAGTACAGGTATTTGAGTTCAACATGTAAGAAGTAGAAAGTACAGGTATTTGAGTTCAACATGTGAGAAGTAGAAAGTACAGGTATTTGAGTTCAACATGTGAGAAGTAGAAAGTACAGGTATTTGTGTTCAACATGTAAGTCAAAGTAAAAAGTCGTCCGAAAAATAACACCTCTGCTTGTTGCCATATGGATTAATTCTAAGGAGGGAGAAATACAATGTGTGTGTGTGTGTGTGTGTGTGTGTGTGTGTGTGTGTGTGTGTGTGTGTGTGTGTGTGTGTGTGCCCCCTCGATGAATTTTGTGCCATGTGGAATGTAATGTACCATATCTCAAAGGGTTTTCACTCCATGAAAGTGGACTCATCCATCTTTTAAAACAGGATCTGGACCAAACCATCCACTGTGATCGATGAGGGCAGATATGGTTGGGGGGGGGGTTAGAAACATTAAAGATTGCAGGACGACACTGAGAAATGTGTAGCTATTGAATGGGACAGCGATAAATGTGTAAACCCTGCTTTCTCTTCAAGTCTGTAAATCCATTTAATCGAGTTTTAGTTCTTATATTGTAAAAAAAAAAAGGATAAAAACAATGTTTGAAATCAAGAATGAAAACCCACGTTGTGTAAATTATTTGAAGCGGGTTAAGATTTACTGAAGACGTTCAAAAGCATCTCCACAGTCATTACCTCCTCTTCTCTTTTCATAATTAATCCCACGCTGAGAATCCGCCGTAGAGATTTCAAAACGGGCAGTAAACACTTTTGATCTCCTGAACCACACACACACACACACACACACACACACACACACACACACACACACACACACACACACACACACACACACACACACACACACACACACACACACACACACACACACACACACACACACACACACACACACACACACACACACACACACACACACACACACACACACACACAGTATTTAGTAGTGCAAAAAAAAACGTAGTGGTAGTTACGTAATCGTGAGAATAACCTGATGTGCTTGTTTGACGGGTCAGAAGCACACCAGCCTCACAGAGTGTTGACAATCTGTTTCCAGCTCCTTCACGGCCTTTGAACACCGCCTCCTTTCCACTGTCCACACAGCGATGAAATATGACCTGATCTCTCTCTCACCTCAGCGTCTGCCACTCTAATTTCCTCTCAGTCGTACCTCCACATCTCCTCTGACTCCCGCCTTGCCCCAGAGCTTCTTATTGGCGCCCAAACAAGGAGAGTTGCTCACCCTGAGGAGAGATTGCTCTGCTCTCTGAACCTCTGCCCTTCTCTAAAGGCTAAGCTCTCCGTCTCCTCCTCTCTGAAATGCAATCTTTGTCATTCTCCGTGTGGACCTCTGCTAAAGCACCACCTTCCAGAGCCGTATGTTTAGTATCAAACATGTCACCAAATCACACGATATATCCATCTGCATCTTCACTTAGACATTGCTTCTCCTGCTGGTTTTCCATCTGCACTAGAGCTACGTGACACCAGCCATATGTAGATCTGTGACCACTACATCTTGCATATCTCCTTTTTTTAAGGTTTGATACACAAATCTGGTTCTTGCCTCCAGATCTGTCACGTGTCCTGCACATGAAAGGATGATAAGAGCCACGATATGTTGTCTTTGAAGAAATATGTGAGCAAATGTGTTGACAGAGAGCACATGTTCAGGCAGAGGAAAACGCATGGTTGAAGGAAATGTGTTTTAGATCTATTTAAATCATTCAAACCAGCACCGAGGATTATCTTAAAATAAAAGTGATTACAGTATACGCTACTACCTGTGCCATTTGTCTAGGTGTGGTAGTGCAGGAGATGTTGTTGGTAATGAAAGTGGATATGACAATATGAACCCTCGTTGAAAACCTATTACCGGATCCAAGGCCGTAACCATGGAGTCAACATTGGGGGGGACCAAAAATGCAATCAAAATTTGAATACTAATTTCCTGCCATTCTAAAGGAAATTATATAAATATTCACGAACACATGGGATACTTTCAAACCTGTAAAACCCCATGCCCAAACAACAATATTCACGAAACTGTGTCTCAGGCATGGGCGTAGGAAGCATCCTCAATGTGGGTGGGACAATTTGACGGGGGTGTGGGCAGGCGGTGGACCTAACCTCCTCTAGGGGGTCCGGGGGCATGCTAGAAAGCATCAATCTGGTGCACTTTGAGGGGGAAATTAGGGACTAAATCTATGGATACATCTCATATGAAACAGACCTGTAAACAGATTTACTTTTTCTTTATGCATATTTTACAAATCACATGACTGACCTGCTTGGAGCATCAACGCTAACTGAAGCTGGACTCTGACGTGCGACAGCGAAATACACCCCTGGGTACAAAATAAAGGTATGCATAAACAAACAAAGGCGGAACCAATGTACTTATGAAAAGAATATATCATTTTGGTGAAGTTCACAATAACAGAAAATAAAGATTTTCAAGTATACAAATAGCCAAAATAAAAAAGTCATAGAATAGCAATTTAATTTAATTCTTTTCAGATCAGTTAGGCTATATATTCGCTAATGGATACGGTGAATTCGGCCCTGACCGGATCCTTCCTCTGCTGTTGGATAGCCTTTTAATTTTCAGTAATGACTCATTATCCCAACTTCCCACCACCAAGGCCCTTTGACTCCCGGCTGTATAATTGACGATGCTCTTCTGCAGGAATCTGAATGGCAGCGAATGAGCTTTCTGACCTCTGATCGCTCGGAAAAACCCTGATCCTGTCCTTCAGAAAACCACAACATTTTTACATCTAGCTTGCTATTATAATCATTTCCACCACTTCACTCGATGCCTGAAGCGGGTGCATTATGCCCATCTACAAACTCTTTGAGTCCTCATAGAAATGTTGTTGTGCTGAATCGCCTCACCGTGGCACTGAAGATGATCAAAATTGCCTGCCTCCGTTTCTCTTTTCCTCTCGCTCTCTATCTGCATTGTGCAGCATGCCGAAGCGTCCCCGACGGACCTCGTCCACACCTTAGGCCATACATGAGTGGACAGCAGAATAAAAGAGACACTTTTTAATCCAATATTACCAGCACGGTGGCAGAGCAGTGGAACATTACTGGGGTTTTTGCATGAGGAAGATCAAAGTCATCGGCTTTATTCTGCCTTTGGTGTTCGGGATTAAAGTTACCCTCTTTCCGGACTCCTGCACATCAAAGCAAACGGCACAAGCATCTGAATCATCAGAGCAAACATTTGTCAACACGCTCACTTAACTCAGCGAGTGTTAAAAAAGGGAAATACAAATCAGGAATCTGAGAAATGAACGGAGAGATACGAGTGAAACTTTCAGCAAGTTGGCAGGAGTTGGCGTTCAGGCGGCTTCTCCAAAGGCTTAGCAAAGATCCAGTTGGCAGCAGAATGTCTCTGCGGAGCGCAGATGGATTAGAAACCCACAGTCCAGACCATGCTAGCGGACGTCAGAGTGACAGATGTGTCGCTAAGGCCCAACACATGCTTTATGAAGGTCTTGGATTAGCCAGGACTCTGCGGCAGAGTGGGAGCTGTGTGATTCAGAGGATGGCAAAAGTACACACTTACTCAAGTAGAACTACAGATACTCGTGTTTAAAAACACTCTGGTAAAAGTAGAAGTACTGACTCTTTGCTCAAGTAAAAGTAAAGAACTTTGAAATGTGGGAGGTACTATACAATGACTCTACAGAATAATGATCACGCCACCAAACACACATTCAAACTAAAGGAACCAGCTGTTTGGAAAATATGAGAAGTAGAAAGTACAGGTATTTGTGTTCAACATGTAAGAAGTAGAAAGTACAGGTATTTGAGTTCAACATGTAAGAAGTAGAAAGTACAGGTATTTGAGTTCAACATGTGAGAAGTAGAAAGTACAGGTATTTGGGTTCAACATGTAAGAAGTAGAAAGTACAGGTATTTTGGTTCAACATGGAAGAAGTAGAAAGTACAGGTATTTGAGTTCAACATGTAAGAAGTAGAAAGTACAGGTATTTGGGTTCAACATGTAAGAAGTAGAAAGTACAGGTATTTGTGTTCAACATGTAAGAAGTAGAAAGTACAGGTATTTGAGTTCAACATGTAAGAAGTAGAAAGTACAGGTATTTGTGTTCAACATGTAAGAAGTAGAAAGTACAGGTATTTGAGTTCAACATGTCAGAAGTAGAAAGTACAGGTATTTGAGTTCAACATGTCAGAAGTAGAAAGTACAGGTATTTGAGTTCAACATGTAAGAAGTAGAAAGTACAGGTATTTGAGTTCAACATGTAAGAAGTAGAAAGTACAGGTATTTGGGTTCAACATGTAAGAAGTAGAAAGTACAGGTATTTGAGTTCAACATGTAAGAAGTAGAAAGTACAGGTATTTGTGTTCAACATGTAAGAAGTAGAAAGTACAGGTATTTGTGTTCAACATGTAAGAAGTAGAAAGTACAGGTATTTGTGTTCAACATGTAAGAAGTAGAAAGTACAGGTATTTGAGTTCAACATGTCAGAAGTAGAAAGTACAGGTATTTGTGTTCAACATGTGAGAAGTAGAAAGTACAGGTATTTGTGTTCAACATGTAAGAAGTAGAAAGTACAGGTATTTGTGTTCAACATGTAAGAAGTAGAAAGTACAGGTATTTGAGTTCAACATGTGAGAAGTAGAAAGTACAGGTATTTGTGTTCAACATGTAAGAAGTAGAAAGTACAGGTATTTGTGTTCAACATGTAAGAAGTAGAAAGTACAGGTATTTGTGTTCAACATGTAAGAAGTAGAAAGTACAGGTATTTGTGTTCAACATGTAAGAAGTAGAAAGTACAGGTAGGCTATTTGTGTTCAAAGTGTAAGTAAGTAAAAGTTGTCAGAAAAACAAGTAGTGGAGTAAAGTACTGACACCAGAATCATGTACTTAAGTACAGTAACAAAGTATTTGTACTCCACTACTTCCCACCTCTGATCACAGTGTATTGCAGATGCAGGAACGTGTGCAAAACATGATCTTAACGCTTCCCCAGAAATGAATTCCTAATCTCTGCACCTTGGATGCATTCACGCGTACATTTACAGGCAATTTACTGTCATATTTACATCAACTTTACTGTTTTCCATTAAAAAAAATACACAATTGAAAGAAAAAATGCTGCGCCGAGCTTCAAAAGGGAAAAGTCATTTAATTCCGATGTTGTGTGTGAGAGGTGGAATGGGTTTTTCCATCCCGTCAAATGAAGCCGCTCGACTGCGTTTTCGCTGCAGACCATAATGACTTTAAATGGTTTTAAAACTAGCAAAATAGCTGTGAGTTAAAGCCACAAAGCGCCAGGAATCTGACAGAAAGAAAGCAGCGATGGGAGAAAAATGAAACAAGACAAACAGTAAATAAATCACTTATTACGTAAATAGCCTGGGATGGGTATAATTCCTGCCAGCATGATGAGAAGCAGCACATGTGGCACTGCCAACTGTGAACCCTCTGGATCCAGAACCACTCATTACACGAGTCCACTCTCATTAACACACATCTGGATCTTCATTAAGAGGAAGAAGACGGGGAGAGAGGGGCAGCGTTTCATCGCAGCTTTTATTGGGATCTTTTATAAGGCAGAGAGAGTTTGGATAGCTAACACAGCTCGGATAATAACGCTGCACTTTCGCTGCGAGGTGACTTCAAGCTGTCTTCAGTTTTGTTGGATGCTTTAACCCTGAAGACCCTGCAGCTTTTCAAACGGTTTGACCTGAACCACATGGTCCCGACTCCTCTGTGAAATATCCCTATAACCTAAACAAAGATCTCCTCTGCTGTATGAACTATCTTACACACATTATTGATAAAAGAGCTTCTTCTCGCAGCGAATGCAAAACATTTTCTTTTGTATTCAGAGAATTTTAAATAAATGCAAGCTGTCGCGGCTGGAGGGCAAGGTACACAGGACCCAAAAGCAGAATGTTGTTTGAAATCCAAAATACTTTTATTGCGGAACTAGGAAAAGTAAAATAAGGCAAGGCAAACTATTCTGCCCTTGCGTATGCGTCGCACTGCATAGCTTAACAGATAGCGAACAAAGACTCTTGTTGAGTCGACCATTTACTGAGGCTTGAAATTGTAAAACTGCAAATACAACACAAGTTACACAAATGAAATAATACATGTGCAACATAATGCAAATAGAGTGCAGTATAATCAACAGCCTATGCTAAGAATGAGCTATGTCCGTTAGCTTAGCAGCTAGTTAGCTTAGCAGCTAGTTAGCTTAGCTTATCTTAAACATTGAAACCACACAATCAATTAAACCACATTTTTGAAACACATTTTTGAAACCAAAGACAAGACAAAACACAACAGACAGATCACGATCTGTCTGTTGTGTTTTGTCTTGTCTTTGGTTTCCCGTTGTATTTTCCTGCAAGCCACACAAGCCATCTTTTACTATCACTTTGCAAACGTGGGATTTGAATGCTATTATTTTCTATTTCACACAGTGATAACCTTTTTAAATGTGACATGACATGTGCTCTAAATGCTTTGTATCCACAGTCTGCTGAATCCCTTTCACTGGGAGAGACCGCTAAGGGCCTTCTCATAGCTAATTATCATTTCCCCATTACTATCCATTATGTATTAGCAATTACTTTTATTAATCAATTATGCAAGCAGTCCGAGGTGTGGTTGTGGCAGAGTAATTGGGATTCAACGTCCTCTCTCCGGGTGTTTCCACTAACCGACACGCAAATTGGTTTCATGACATTTACATCGGGACAGTTTGACCAGAGGAATGTATAGCGTGGCGACACACAGACACACTGCAGGTGTGTGTGTGTGTGTGTGTGTGTGTGTGTGTGTGTGTTAATTGGTGACAAATGTCAAAGCTCCGAGCTCAATTTGTGTTGGAGCAGATGTGCGAAACATACCTCAGCTTCTGAAGCACAGATAGACAAATGTTTCTGTCTTTGCAATCATTCTGAAAGGGCAGCATTATTATTTGGTTTACTACCTCATGTTTTTATGTTAAATTAATGTCATAATTCAACTCCAGACAAGGAAAACCAATCAACCAATTAACTGTAAGGTCAAACAGTTTCTGTCTGTGTTGGTATTTATTGTGCATTTTTGGATACCTCGACATCCCTTCAAACTAACCTCCATTACCACGAATGGTTGTTATTGTTATCATGAATCAAAGGCTCCATTGTTCCTAATAAGCTTTCATTTTGTGTGACTGGTGGTTTCAAAAGGAAGTCTGATTGTATAGAAAGTTAACGAGAAAATTACCTCACTAATAATGTTCTTTATTAGTATATGTGAAATCCTCAATGCAGTATGATGTTCATTTAGTAAATAATAGTGATGATGAAGCAAGGGAGGCGTAGCTACGTTGTGATTGGCTAACACAGCGTTGTGCATTTTGAGTTTTAGTCCGACGTTTTGGTCTTTTAACTTCCTCTCAGAGCTTGAGAAAGTTCAATTCTACGAGACGCTCGATTGAACAGGGAGGGGAAGAAGGGATTAGTGTAAAAGTTAGTTTCTTAAAACCCACACAGCTTACTTGCATTTCAGAATATTACAGAAACTACACAAAGTTCTGATCTGATGAACTCATATTCCAATAAACCCAGAAATGAATTGGGTCAATATGTCATCACTAAGAGACGCTTTAATTAGGCTCCATGATTACCTGATAACCTTGTCTATTAAAAATGGACTTTTTCCCGAGCATCTGTTCTCCTACTGCCCTCGAACGCACCGCGGGAGGGCTGTTGTCATGCATTACACATCATCTTCCATCCCATACACCATGGAGGGATTAATGATGTCACCACTTCAACACATGCAGCCGTGACATTGTTTTGGATAAAAGCATCCATCAGACGGAGGGATGAGCTTCTCTGTATTTTAAAAAGTTGCTGCTGAGTGATACTCATATCTAGATGAGATTCTGTCTCAGAGACGTCACTCCTGCGCTCCCTTTCCTCCGTGCTGCACCGCTCTATCGACATTCAGTCACCCTGACAGATGCTTCCGTCACCTGGGATTAAAAACGAGACGCAGGGGTGATGGATCGCCCCCATTGTGAAGGATACCATTTAAAAAATGGCCCTACATATTGTGAATGGCAAGAAAATCACAATAAAATATACTGTAAATTGAGGACAGCAGAGGAGATTTAAAGTTAACACCGCTTTGAGAAACAGTTCCATTATTTGAGAACTTGTTCATTTGATTTATGGGATATTACTCGAGGCTATTTCACAGAGACGGAAATAAAGAGACATTTCTCTGAAAGGGTAACGTCTGGACAGCCTCGTCGACTTCCTGTAAAAACAGCTTTCTGGCTTTCTAACAAGACTGGACCTTTGTTCCTTTCAAGCTTGTTTTAGTGTCAACCTGTCTGTAAAGAAGTATCCTTCACATAACGGCTTTTTAATAGCGGTGTTCTAAGCTTCCTTTCTACTATTATTACAGCCAAAAAATACAGAAATAAGGAGGAAAACCTTGAAATAATCGAACCCACACCACATTTAATATAATGTGAATCAAAATACACGGTTTATTAATGTCTAAAGCTTGAACTATGAGCAGGAAAACGTTACTTTAATGAACATAACAACTGTTTTACGACGAGAGCACTTTCCCCTACCCGTCTATTGTTTTTAAAATATCATTTATTTGATTTCACAAGCTGCCAGCTCTCTAAGGAGACTGCTGTCAGAAAGGCAAAGTTGTGATGGGCAGATCTCTGGCAGCAGCAGCAGCAGCAGCAGCAACACATGCCTCTGTTTACAGACATGAGTGTAATAGACCACTATGTCATTAACCAGTCCATTGAACTGGCTAATAATATGACTTACATGAGGGAGGCCAGTTAGCTTTTCCATTGCTATCAATTTCACAGTGCGTGTTGTCACTTTCCCCCGAAGCAGACCTGGCTTATACGTGAGATTCCAGGCACAAATGAGTTTTTTTTCTCATCGGATTCGATTCAAAATACAGGATGGGGATGTTTGCTTCCAGAAAGGCGACGTGTCGGAGTTGGCAGGCGGCGACAGATGTAAATCGACACGAATTAGCATACGACGCGAAACTCAATTTAAAGAATTATTCAAATAGCACCTATATTCTTTGATTTGCAGCCACAGTGTTTGCCAAGAAGACGACAAACACAAACTTCTCTCCGTCGACAGTCGGAGGAATTTGAAGGCTTATCTCTGCGGCTTTTGATTCTACATTAACACGACGAGGCTGAGCCAGGAAACGCTCTCATATCCCCCCAAAAAACGTCATCCTGCTTTTATCAAAGTCCCAGGTTTTCTAATTGATTCCCTGTGGAGTTGCTCTGCTGCTCCTCTAGCTCCAACAATAAACATTCATGTCGACGGAGAGCAAGGAAACCGGTGAACGAGACGAGACTAAGTTACACATCAAATACAATGCATCGACTGTTTAGTGATCAGAGAGTTTGACATTGGATCAATACGAGACTCCCAATAATCAACAACAATCCCATGATGATATGACGCAGAAGAAATCTAACTAAGACTGATGAATAATTACTGGAAACAGGTGACCAAGAAGAGACCCAACATTGCTGTAAGTCAGGGGTGGGGAGCCTTTCTCCTCTCAAGGGCCATTTACATTTTTACAATATCCTCCGAGGGCCGTACAAATTATTGACCTCTGCTTAAAATAACTAAAATCACAGCCCATTCATTTCATTCTGTGCAAAGAAAAAGCAACCTCTGAATCCAGATATCTCACCATGACTCGCGCATGCATGCACGTGCACGGTGTGGCATGCATGCACGTGCACGGTGTGGTGTGACCTCCAAAACAGAAAGATATGGACACAAGATGTGTGCAAATGTATTTAGTTTCCTATCTATGTGAACAATATTTAAGTGGGGGGGGGGACCTAACCTCCTCTAGGGGGGTCCGGGGGCCTAACCTCCTCTAGGGGGGACCTAACTTCCTCTAGGGGGGTCCGGGAACCTAACCTCCTCTAGGGGGGACCTAACCTCCACTAGGGGGGACCTAACCTCCACTAGGGGGGTCCGGGGACCTAACCTCCTCTAGGGGGGACCTAACTTCCTCTAGGGGGGTCCGGGGACCTAACCTCCTCTAGGGGGGACCTAACCTCCTCTAGGGGGGTCCGGGGACCTAACTTCCTCTAGGGGGGTCCGGGGACCTAACCTCCTCTAGGGGTGACCTAACCTCCTCTAGGGGGGACCTAACCTCCACTAGGGGGGTCCGGGGGGCATATTTTTTTTTAAATGTAGAAGTTAAAAGCATCAATCTGGTGCACTTTGAGAGCAACATGAGGAGATCTATGGAAACATCTCTCAACACCAGATCAAACAGAACTGGAAGCAGATTTATTTTTCTTTATGGATATTTTACAAATCACTCTCCTTTCAAACTGTATTCTTGTTTATTAATAACAACTTTTTTTTACCGTCATATAGTATTTTATACCTGTTTACTTTATTCTCTTATTTTTTAATAACTATAATGATCATATAAAGATGTGCCTTTACCTCACTGGTTGGAGAACAAGCTTCTTATATTCGTTAGCATAGCTAGCTAACCAGATGCTAATAACAACACAGTTATTGCCTGTATGATCAGTGTGACGGATGAACAGATCGCCACTGGGCTTTCAACTAAAGACACAGCCACGCAGAAACTGCAGCATGAAGGCTCCTTATCGGTACTGCAGTTTCTGAAGTGCTGGAGCCGTGTTCTGGTGCTCTCCGTCAGAACTGCACACCTGTTAGACGAGACATATACCACGTGATGACACGTTAGGCTCGTGTTGTGTTCAAGGACCCTGACCAGGAAAAACAGGCACTCGCTTGTTTAATTCTTTTGCGGTCTAGATTTCTTACATTTTTTTCTTTTTTGCGTGTGTTTATAAATGACCTCGAGGGCCGTACCAAATTGTCTCGCGGGCCGTATACGCCCCGGAGGCTCCCCACCCCTGCTGTAAGTTATACATCGAATACAATGCACCGAAAGTCTATTGATCAGGGGATAATAATCACACCAACAATCCCATACCGGTTATCGCATCATAATACATCATAATAATACATGTTATTTATAAAAAGGCTCTCAGGTCGCGTATAAGGTAGAAAACACGACAATATAATCAATCAACAAAAACAGAAAATAAATCCAACAGACTGATAAGGAATTACTGCAGTTTTAATATTAAAGCTTGTTAAAATAAGCAAACTTGAAAGAAAGAGATCCATTTAAGGATTATGCATGATTATGAATATGCTAATAATTAAATGAGGATACTAAAGCACCTTCCTTCTATGATTCGGAGGTGCCTGAGGAGATCGGAACTGAGTAAACAAGGCTCAGTTCCCTCATGAGAAACATTCAGAGCTATTATCTTTGATTAAGAGATTGCCTTTTCTCTACAGCCAATAAAGACAAACTAAGCTCTCAAACTCCATCAAATCTAACGCAACACATACCAGAATCCTATTAGAATTTAATAAGTTAATATATTTAATCCACATCAGATCTTAGAGCCTGTCTCATGTCGTTATTTTTCCTTTTTCACATGTGATTTGGCATGCCATCTGGTGCTGGAAGGAGAGGCATCACTTGGCCCTCTGTCAAATATTAAAATGTATTACTGTAGTGTTTGGAGAGAATGGAGATGCTTAACACTAAGCACAGGAGATTTGGATGATTATCTCCCCTAAAAACGCTACTATGTGACCGCCTGCGAAATATGGCGAGTAAAAGTCTGCAGAGAAAAGTCCTGGGATGGATTATCAACTGATGTTGGGAATAAAGCAGCAGTTTTAAAAAGACTCATCAAAACCACCATAAATACAACACTGTTTTCATATGTAACTGTAACACAGAGACCAATACACCGGGACAAACATAGATCATTGTTTTGACTACAAACCTGTCAATTCTTCCAATAAGGATAAAGAAACAGACAGACTACGCCTCCTTTGCCTGAAAATATATGGAGTATTTCCGCCTATTATAAGAGATGGGGTTTTGGTCCTTAAGAAGCTTAAATATGAGACTTCAATTTCAATGAATCAATTAGTGTACTCACTTGGTAACCATTGCCAACATTTACTTGCCTTCTGACTATTTTTCTTTCCATTTTTTGAAGTTTAACCATCATTTTTCTGTGGATCAAAGTTGACTAATTCGCCGCTTTATTCAAAATGCTTCTTTGACCTGAGGATTTTCAGTGCTAGCTGGCTTAATAGCATTCGGCTAATATTCTAGTCAAACCATGCTATTGACAAGCTAGTATTATCATTAGGGCTGTCAGTCGATTAAAAATATTTAATCGCGATTAATCGCACATTTTTTGATCTGTTCTAAATGTACCTTAGAGGAATATTTTTCAAGTTTGTAATACTCTTATCAACATATGAGTGGACAAATATGCTTTATGCTAATGTTTATTATCATTTCAACAATGACAAATATTCTCATGAATATTAAACACAACAACTTCTGAGTGTGTGTGTGTGTGTGTGTGTGTGTGTGTGTGTGTGTGTGTGTGTGTGTGTGTGTGTGTGTGTGTGTGTGTGTGTGTGTGTGTGTGTGTGTGTGTGTGTGTGTGTGTGTGTGTGTGATGGATGGATCGTTGGAGCTATGTGCAACTCAAGGCAAATGCTCGAACGGGAGCTGCTCGGCGCAGTTGTGGCGAAATGTCGCTCCTCTGTTTTCATTTAAACAGCTCAATATCCGTTAGCGCAGCTAGCTAGCACCAGATGCTAACAACAAGAATGCACGTAAGGTCTCTCTCTCGCTCGCTCGGGCCACACATACACACACCCTCCCGGTCCTCCCAACAGCCAGTCGGTGCCTGCCGGTGAGCGTGGAAGTGTGGTCTGCAGCAAGCGGGCGGCAGGAGCGGGGCTGTCAGCATCAGCTTGTAGATGGTATTTTAAACTCGATGCGCTCTGAAACTACGGGGCGGCCGAGGACAAAAAATACACATGCGTTAATCGCGTTAAAATAATTAGTGGCTTTAATTTTTTTTTGCGTTAACGCGTTATTAACGTATAATTATCATATTATGATTTTACAGTAGTCCATTTTGCTATAACCTTTTTTGTAAAGCCAATACGTTGAGGAAACTTTACTGGGTTTCATTAGACGTTTTTTTATCAAATCTTTTTCCACTAAGAACCAAATAGCTCGGTATCTATCAGTATGTTTCCCATGACAACTTCTGGTTTTGAATTTAACACAACATGACACTGAGTGCCCGACATTTCCCATCATCCTGCACCACAGCAGCTCAAAGAGATGACTTTCGGACTGGCTGCTGTTGGGAAATGGACTCCAGAAGGTCAGTGGGCAATGCTCAGTGTCGAGGGGGAAGAAGGGGCTGATGGGAAATCCTCGTCTGGCCCCAGTGAGATTACCAGAGATGTAATGGATCGTCCATTTTCTGTAATAGAGCACAGAAAGGCTAAGCCCTGGCTGGAGTCTCTCTCTCCTTCCAGATCTCCACCAAGCAACACAGAAGCATATAACCTCCTTTCTTAGAGGAGAGAGGTGGGAAGTACAAATACTTCGTTACTGTACATTTTTCTGGTATCAGTACTTTACTCCACTACTTTTGAACCCAAATACCTGTACTTTCTACTTCTCACATGTTGAACCCAAATACCTGTACTTTCTACTTCTCACATGTTGAACCCAAATACCTGTACTTTCTACTTCTTACATGTTGAACACAAATACCTGTACTTTCTACTTCTTACATGTTGAACTCAAATACCTGTACTTTCTACTTCTCACATGTTGAACCCAAATACCTGTACTTTCTACTTCTTACATGTTGAACTCAAATACCTGTACTTTCTACTTCTCACATGTTGAACACAAATACCTGTACTTTCTACTTCTTACATGTTGAACTCAAATACCTTTACTTTCTACTTCTTACATGATGAACACAAATACCTGTACTTTCTACTTCTCACATGTTGAACTCAAATACCTGTACTTTCTACTTCTTACATGTTGAACTCAAATACCTGTACTTTCTACTTCTTACATGTTGAACTCAAATACCTGTACTTTCTACTTCTTCCATGTTGAACACAAATACCTGTACTTTCTACTTCTTACATGTTGAACACAAATACCTGTACTTTCTACTTCTTACATGTTGAACCCAAATACCTGTACTTTCTACTTCTTACATGTTGAAATCAAATACCTGTACTTTCTACTTCTTACATGTTGAACCCAAATACCTGTACTTTCTACTTCTTACATGTTGAACTCAAATACCTTACTTTCTACTTCTTACATGTTGAACACAAATACCTGTACTTTCTACTTCTTACATGTTGAACACAAATACCTGTACTTTCTACTTCTTACATGTTGAACTCAAATACCTGTACTTTCTACTTCTTACATGTTGAACACAAATACCTGTACTTTCTACTTCTTACATGTTGAACTCAAATACCTGTACTTTCTACTTCTTACATGTTGAACTCAAATACCTGTACTTTCTACTTCTTACATGTTGAACTCAAATACCTGTACTTTCTACTTCTTACATGTTGAACTCAAATACCTGTACTTTCTACTTCTTACATGTTGAACTCAAATACCTGTACTTTCTACTTCTTACATGTTGAACTCAAATACCTGTACTTTCTACTTCTTACATGTTGAACACAAATACCTGTACTTTCTACTTCTTACATGTTGAACACAAATACCTGTACTTTCTACTTCTTACATGTTGAACCCAAATACCTGTACTTTCTACTTCTTACATGTTGAACACAAATACCTGTACTTTCTACTTCTTACATGTTGAACACAAATACCTGTACTTTCTACTTCTTACATGTTGAACCCAAATACCTGTACTTTCTACTTCTTACATGTTGAACTCAAATACCTGTACTTTCTACTTCTTACATGTTGAACCCAAATACCTGTACTTTCTACTTCTTACATGTTGAACACAAATACCTGTACTTTCTACTTTTTTTACCAGAGCATTTTTAAACACGAGTATGTGTACTTCTACTTGAGTAAAGGACGTGTGCACTTTAGACGAATAGGAAGCAAGGATACAGGGCGGAGGCTTTCTGATAGAAAATGGGGCGACCTAGAATCCAGAAAGACCCCCCGCTGAGCCGTAATGAGAAGTGAATAGACTGCGAAGGCAAAACAACATCGTGAATCTCATGTTGTTTAATTGGCTCATTTGCAAACTCATGATACACATTCAGAGATAATGGAGCGCCTGTATGACACGACAGCACCCGGTGAACAAAGCTGCTGCCACGGCTACAAATGATGCCTCTTTTATTGACAACTCAAACACTATTCTCCCCATCAGCCGAGTGCGTGTGACACATTGAGGATACACACTTTCTAGTGTAGTTTCAAGTTGTTTTCTCGTGTAAACATTAAAGGAATGATGCCTTCATTATTCTCCATGTTGTTGAACAGGCACGTTGAAGCATAACCCCTTAATTTGGTCTCTGGTGGCCTTCCTCTTCCCTCCTCAGAAAGAGCACTTCGAGATGCTCCCATGAGTGTGTGTGAGAAGCCTTCAAAGCCTCTGAATGTGTTTTGTCAATAGATGTTTTGTTTCAGCAGGGGAGTGCTTTCCATCAGAAAAGATGTATTGATTGAATCATCCCTGAAACTAAAAGTATCCAGCGTTTCCCTCCCTCTCCTCTCTCCTCTCTTCTCACAGGCTACTCCAGGTTAAACCGACTCGGGCCAATTCTCACCCGTCTGCTCGGTTGCTATAGAAACGGCATTTCGTTCTTCCAACAAGATGTAAAGAAGTTACGAGGCGTCACATATCTCAGAGGCTCCCGAGGCGTGACCCGAGGACAAACACATGACATCTGGATGACACTTTTATGCAAAGAGACGTACAATAAGTGCAACAACTATAAATATTCAGACTAAGGACAACAAGGAAAGTGCAGATATGCTCACTTTGAACTAGATCATAGCATAATGAGTGCTGGTGAATCAGTTACAAGACGTACATTAACTCAACAAGTGCTTTCTTTGTTTTCTCAGCAATAACTTAATTGCCAAGATCCAGTTGAAATACAAGATAGGTAAGATAAGATGTGTATGTGCTGGTTTAACACAGACAATCCTTATCGATACTGATTTGAACCCTTAGATCCATAAGTGGGTCTTTTTCCACCCGGTGAGGTGGATTTCTTGAAGTATCTTTGTAATTAAATTTTTTATTATTTCATATTCCAGCTATTCCTCAAAAAACATGTTTTGGATATCACGCTATTCACATTTTAAATTGACATTTTAAGAAATTGTAGTTTTTGTATTTCTACCCCAAGCTTCCATAAGTGGGTCAAAACATTTATATGGAATTTCTTTTTTTTGTCAAAATGTAAAAAATGTTTTAAAAATTAAAAATAGTGCAAAATTAAATATTAAATATTTCTAGTGTGAACCAAAATATAATACTATATTTTATACAAGTGATTTTTCTGAACAAAAATCACAAAAAATGGCATAAAAACACATTCTAATACGGGTCCTTTTTGACCCACTTATGGAAGGCAAGGCAAGGCAAGGCAAGTTTATTTATATAGCACTTTTCAACACAAGGCAATTCAAAGTGCTTTACAAAAAATGAAAGAGATTAAGAAAATGGCAGTCATTAAAAAGAAAAGCTAATAAAATAAACATTAAAAGAAAAAAATACATGGATACAAGTTACAGTGCTGTCAATTAAACATTAAAAGAAAAAAGTACATGGATAAAAGTTACAGTGCAGTCTAAGATATGAATAGTTCAATTAAAAGCAGCGACGAGAGAGAGAGTAGGTCCAGGCACTCGGGCATCTAAGGGTTAACTAGACTCTCCAATCAAAAGCACCATGAATACAACCCTGTTTCTATCATTTCCTATTAGTTCAAACAATGGAGGACACAGACAATCCTGCAAGTGTTTCCTGCAGCTTTGATGCCACACTTCAGCAGCAGAGAGACCACGCCAGAGGAGAGGGAATGAGCACAGACTGCATGAGAGGAGAAAGTGTTTGAAGCGACCTAATGTGTGCTCATCTGCGAGAAAAGCTGCATCTTTCAACGAGCTTTGATTAGTGCCGCAGCCTGCCTTTGTCACCTGGCAACAGACTTCATTCTGCCTTAACTACACGTTGCATTATTTGCACATGGTGACTGAGAGCTCTCCACAGCAATGTATGCATTTAGAAACATTTGACATAACGAGGTTTCCTGTAACCCTGCAGAGAGGACGAGTGGATGATTCTGAATGTAGTACAGTTCACAGTTGTGTGCATCAGAAAGATCGAATCTCCCACTCAGAGTCAAGCAGAGGCTCTTCAGTGTCAGGCTGGTTGACCCCCGCCTCGCCCACTCAGATCAGACGCTCTGCGGCGAGCCAATTGGCCTCCGTAATTAAAAAAGGAACCACCGAAAGTGTGTTTATATGTATATGTATATATATATATATATTCTATGTGCACTATTTCAGGCTGCTGCATTCATTCACAAATGACATGTTAAAATACGCTTAAATCATCTGTAACATGTCTTTGATTCGTTTATTTTTGAGTCTGAATCACAATTCTCCTCTTGATTATATATATTGTCTCTGCTTTTCCGTCGTGTGCAGCTACACCTGCTGCACTGCAAGAAGATGCCTCTTGTGTTTAGGAGCAAAGATACCATTTCTATGTTAAAAGAACAGTCAGGGATTAAAGTCAGAGGATATATTCCACATTTCTACTGTCTGGTATCAACGTGTTTTTATAACAGCTTCTGCCAGAGCGACATGAACCATACCAGGTCTGCACAATTCGTAGAAACGTTGATATGGACTCGTGCAATATTCAAATCTACAGACTAAACAAAATGGAGCTCTGGACACCAGGATACTAAATAATATACCAATGCTTAAAAAATTAATAATCCCTCCAATATTGTCAATCCTATCTCAATTGCAACACCAGTCAATGAGGTATTTCCCCCAATAATGCAGGCTTATACAATACGATAAACAATAATGACACTTTCTAATGAGGAACAGCCAATCAATACGCCTCCATTTGAACCCGTTTCTCTTTCTGATTGATCGGTGTAATGATGTGCACACGTTACTGTGAATATCGATTGATCCCACATTCATATATCCGTCGATTTGATGGCAGATAACTGTTAAATAGTTCAGTTTTGGAATTCATGCTGAAATGCTTTGGTTAGTTTTACTTTCACACCATCGAGCTGCATCAGAGTCTCTTTGACGGCAGGAAATGGAGCGAAAGCAGAAAAACACTTTAAACCGTGAGAGAGAGAAGGCTTCTGCTTCGGGTCCAGCAGAGCCGCCTTTGGTTCCTGGAAATCACTTTGAATTGTATTTGATGAGATATATTTCAGCCAGATCTCAAGGATGGATTTTGCTCAGTTCTCATGGAGATGGGTATCGAGTAATTATATATGACCGACCATGTGATACGTTTTAATATGATTTTCTTATTCTAAAATCAAGAATAAACCACTAGTTGTCTTTTAAATCCTGTGCAGGAAGTTAAAACAAGAAAACTACTTTAAAAAGGAAGTAAGTACATATTTCTGGCCATTTATAGTATTCAAATGATGTTAGGGAAATCTCCCTTTGAATATGCAGAGTCAACATGTTGCCTAGAAGTGATCAAAAGTGACAATGTGATTAATTCTGTGCAAGGAATGTGTTAATTACCAGAAACCTGCTAAGCACTAGCCCACAGCAAGCAGACATCCCATCATCGATACCAAAACATACTTTTACTATCACCGTGACGTGCAGACAAGACAGAGAATTATCTCCCAGGGGTTCTGAGTGACTATATAAAGTATTCATTCCTCTATTATGTACTCAGTGAGCTATGACAAATGAATCAGACGGTGTGTTTATTTTGTATCTAATGATGTGCTTTTTGGTTGAATTAAGCATCGAATTAAAAGACCAATTAGTGACTGGGATCTGAGGCTTCCTGTTATGTTCGGAGCCTTCGGGAGAAACGCTCGCCACGGGGTGCTGCGTTTCCAAAACTGGTTATTGACCTCCATGTTACGCCCTGTGTGTGAGTAACAAGCTCCCGGGAGAAGAGGAGAAAACACTTTTGTTTAATGTTTAAAGTCTTTTATCTTCAGAGGAAGGTAGAGCGCTGGATTCTGCACCTCTTGTTTCGTGATTTATTACATTTTCTGTTTTAAAAAGACGAAGCATTTGCACTTTGACACGTCTTTGATTCTCCCAAAGTACATTCATTATTGCAAACATTTGGTGTTCCCCTGAGGTCTCTGGAGTAATGCACTACATACTGATATACACCTGAGCACCAGCAGGAGAGGACTCTTTAAAGTAGAGACACTACATACTGATATACACCTGAGCACCAGCAGGAGAGGACTCTTTAAAGTAGAGACACTACATACTGATATACACCTGAACATCAGCAGGAGAGGACTCTTTAAAGTAGAGACACTACATACTGATATACACCTGAACACCAGCAGGAGAGGACTCTTTAAAGTAGAGACACTACATACTGATATAAACCTGAACATCAGCAGGAGAGGACTCTTTAAAGTAGAGACACTACATACTGATATAAACCTGAACATCAGCAGGAGAGGACTCTTTAAAGTAGAGACACTACATACTGATATACACCTGAACATCAGCAGGAGAGGACTCTTTAAAGTAGAGACACTACATACTGATATACACCTGAATATCAGAAGGAGAGGACTCTTTAAAGTAGAGACACTACATACTGATATACACCTGAGCACCAGCAGGAGAGGACTCTTTAAAGTAGAGACACTACATACTGATATACACCTGAGCACCAGCAGGAGAGGACTCTTTAAAGTAGAGACACTACATACTGATATACACCTGAGCACCAGCAGGAGAGGACTCTTTAAAGTAGAGACACTACATACTGATATACACCTGAACATCAGCAGGAGAGGACTCTTTAAAGTAGAGACACTACATACTGATATACACCTGAACATCAGCAGGAGAGGACTCTTTAAAGTAGAGACTCTACATACTGATATACACCTAACATCAGCAGGAGAGAACTCTTTAAAGTAGAGACACTACATACTGATATACACCTGAGCACCAGCAGGAGAGGACTCTTTAAAGTAGAGACACTACATACTGATATACACCTGAGCACCAGCAGGAGAGGACTCTTTAAAGTAGAGACACTACATACTGATATACACCTGAACATCAGCAGGAGAGGACTCTTTAAAGTAGATACACTACATACTGATATACACCTGAACATCAGCAGGAGAGAACTATTTAAAGTAGAGACACTACATACTGATATACACCTGAACATCAGCAGGAGAGGAATCTTTAAAGTAGAGACACTACATACTGATATACACCTGAACATCAGCAGGAGAGGACTCTTTAAAGTAGAGACACTACATACTGAGATACACCTGAACATCAGCAGGAGAGGACTCTTTAAAGTAGAGACACTACATACTGATATACACCTGAACACCAGCAGGAGAGGACTCTTTAAAGTAGAGACACTACATACTGATATACACCTGAACACCAGCAGGAGAGGACTCTTTAAAGTAGAGACACTACATACTGATATACACCTGAACATCAGCAGGAGAGGACTCTTTAAAGTAGAGACACTACATACTGATATACACCTGAACATCAGCAGGAGAGGACTCTTTAAAGTAGAGACACTACACACTGATATACACCTGAACATCAGCAGGAGAGGACTCTTTAAAGTAGAGACACTACATACTGATATACACCTGAACATCAGCAGGAGAGGACTCTTTAAAGTAGAGACACTACATACTGATATAAAACCTGAACATCAGCAGGAGAGGACTCTTTAAAGTAGAGACACTACATACTGATATACACCTGAACATCAGCAGGAGAGGACTCTTTAAAGTAGAGACACTACACACTGATATACACCTGAACATCAGCAGGAGAGGACTCTTTAAAGTAGAGACACTACATACTGATATACACCTGAACATCAGCAGGAGAGGACTCTTTAAAGTAGAGACACTACATACTGATATAAAACCTGAACATCAGCAGGAGAGGACTCTTTAAAGTAGAGACACTACACACTGATATACACCTGAACATAAGCAGGAGAGGACTCTTTAAAGTAGAGACACTACACACTGATATACACCTGAACATCAGCAGGAGAGGACTCTTTAAAGTAGAGACACTACACACACACTGATATACACCTGAACATCAGCAGGAGAGGACTCTTTAAAGTAAAGACACTACATACTGATATACACCTGAACATCAGCAGGAGAGGACTCTTTAAAGTAGAGACACTACATACTGATATACACCTGAACATCAGCAGGAAAGGACTCTTTAAAGTAGAGACAGTACATACTGATATACACCTGAACATCAGCAGGAGAGGACTCTTTAAAGTAGAGACACTACATACTGATATACACCTGAACACCAGCAGGAGAGGACTCTTTAAAGTAAAGACACTACATACTGATATACACCTGAACATCAGCAGGAGAGGACTCTTTAAAGTAGAGACACTACATACTGATATACACCTGAACATCAGCAGGAGAGGACTCTTTAAAGTAGAGACACTACATACTGATATACACCTGAACACTAGCAGGAGAGGACTCTTTAAAGTAGAGACACTACATACTGATATACACCTGAACATCAGCAGGAGAGGACTCTTTAAAGTAGAGACACTACATACTGATATACACCTGAACATCAGCAGGAGAGGACTCTTTAAAGTAGAGACACTACATACTGATATACACCTGAACATCAGCAGGAGAGGACTCTTTAAAGTAGAGACACTACATACTGATATACACCTGAACATCAGCAGGAGAGGACTCTTTAAAGTAGAGACACTACATACTGATATACACCTGAACATCAGCAGGAGAGGACTCTTTAAAGTAGAGACACTACATACTGATATACACCTGAACATCAGCAGGAGAGGACTCTTTAAAGTAGAGACACTACATACTGATATACACCTGAACATCAGCAGGAGAGGACTCTTTAAAGTAGAGACACTACATACTGATATCCACCTGAACATCAGCAGGAGAGGACTCTTTAAAGTAGAGACTCTACATACTGATATCCACCTGAACATCAGCAGGAGAGGACTCTTTAAAGTAGAGACACTACATACTGATATACACCTGAACATCAGCAGGAGAGGACTCTTTAAAGTAGAGACACTACATACTGATATACACCTGAACATCAGCAGGAGAGGACTCTTTAAAGTAGAGACACTACATACTGATATACACCTGAACATCAGCAGGAGAGGACTCTTTAAAGTAGAGACACTACATACTGATATACACCTGAACATCAGCAGGAGAGGACTCTTTAAAGTAGAGACACTACATACTGATATACACCTGAACATCAGCAGGAGAGGACTCTTTAAAGTAGAGACACTACATACTGATATACACCTGGACATCAGCAGGAGAGGACTCTTTAAAGTAGAGACACTACATACTGATATACACCTGAACATCAGCAGGAGAGGACTCTTTAAAGTAGAGACACTACATACTGATATACACCTGAACATCAGCAGGAGAGGACTCTTTAAAGTAGAGACACTACATACTGATATACACCTGAACATCAGCAGGAGAGAACTATTTAAAGTAGAGACACTACATACTGATATACACCTGAACATCAGCAGGAGAGGAATCTTTAAAGTAGAGACACTACATACTGATATACACCTGAACATCAGCAGGAGAGGACTCTTTAAAGTAGAGACACTACATACTGAGATACACCTGAACATCAGCAGGAGAGGACTCTTTAAAGTAGAGACACTACATACTGATATACACCTGAACACCAGCAGGAGAGGACTCTTTAAAGTAGAGACACTACATACTGATATACACCTGAACACCAGCAGGAGAGGACTCTTTAAAGTAGAGACACTACATACTGATATACACCTGAACATCAGCAGGAGAGGACTCTTTAAAGTAGAGACACTACATACTGATATACACCTGAACATCAGCAGGAGAGGACTCTTTAAGTAGAGACACTACACACTGATATACACCTGAACATCAGCAGGAGAGGACTCTTTAAAGTAGAGACACTACATACTGATATACACCTGAACATCAGCAGGAGAGGACTCTTTAAAGTAGAGACACTACATACTGATATAAAACCTGAACATCAGCAGGAGAGGACTCTTTAAAGTAGAGACACTACATACTGATATACACCTGAACATCAGCAGGAGAGGACTCTTTAAAGTAGAGACACTACACACTGATATACACCTGAACATCAGCAGGAGAGGACTCTTTAAAGTAGAGACACTACATACTGATATACACCTGAACATCAGCAGGAGAGGACTCTTTAAAGTAGAGACACTACATACTGATATAAAACCTGAAACATCAGCAGGAGAGGACTCTTTAAAGTAGAGACACTACATACTGATATACACCTGAACATCAGCAGGAGAGGACTCTTTAAAGTAGAGACACTACACACTGATATACACCTGAACATAAGCAGGAGAGGACTCTTTAAAGTAGAGACACTACACACTGATATACACCTGAACATCAGCAGGAGAGGACTCTTTAAAGTAGAGACACTACACACACACTGATATACACCTGAACATCAGCAGGAGAGGACTCTTTAAAGTAAAGACACTACATACTGATATACACCTGAACATCAGCAGGAGAGGACTCTTTAAAGTAGAGACACTACATACTGATATACACCTGAACATCAGCAGGAAAGGACTCTTTAAAGTAGAGACAGTACATACTGATATACACCTGAACATCAGCAGGAGAGGACTCTTTAAAGTAGAGACACTACATACTGATATACACCTGAACACCAGCAGGAGAGGACTCTTTAAAGTAAAGACACTACATACTGATATACACCTGAACATCAGCAGGAGAGGACTCTTTAAAGTAGAGACACTACATACTGATATACACCTGAACATCAGCAGGAGAGGACTCTTTAAAGTAGAGACACTACATACTGATATACACCTGAACACTAGCAGGAGAGGACTCTTTAAAGTAGAGACACTACATACTGATATACACCTGAACATCAGCAGGAGAGGACTCTTTAAAGTAGAGACACTACATACTGATATACACCTGAACATCAGCAGGAGAGGACTCTTTAAAGTAGAGACACTACATACTGATATACACCTGAACATCAGCAGGAGAGGACTCTTTAAAGTAGAGACACTACATACTGATATACACCTGAACATCAGCAGGAGAGGACTCTTTAAGTAGAGACACTACATACTGATATACACCTGAACATCAGCAGGAGAGGACTCTTTAAAGTAGAGACACTACATACTGATATACACCTGAACATCAGCAGGAGAGGACTCTTTAAAGTAGAGACACTACATACTGATATACACCTGAACATCAGCAGGAGAGGACTCTTTAAAGTAGAGACACTACATACTGATATCCACCTGAACATCAGCAGGAGAGGACTCTTTAAAGTAGAGACTCTACATACTGATATACACCTGAACATCAGCAGGAGAGGACTCTTTAAAGTAGAGACACTACATACTGATATACACCTGAACATCAGCAGGAGAGGACTCTTTAAAGTAGAGACACTACATACTGATATACACCTGAACATCAGCAGGAGAGGACTCTTTAAAGTAGAGACACTACATACTGATATACACCTGAACATCAGCAGGAGAGGACTCTTTAAAGTAGAGACACTACATACTGATATACACCTGAACATCAGCAGGAGAGGACTCTTTAAAGTAGAGACACTACATACTGATATACACCTGAACATCAGCAGGAGAGGACTCTTTAAAGTAGAGACACTACATACTGATATACACCAGGAACATCAGCAGGAGAGGACTCTTTAAAGTAGAGACACTACATACTGATATACACCTGAACATCAGCAGGAGAGGACTCTTTAAAGTAGAGACACTACATACTGATATACACCTGAACATCAGCAGGAGAGGACTCTTTAAAGTAGAGACACTACATACTGATATACACCTGAACACCAGCAGGAGAGGACTCTTTAAAGTAGAGTCACTACATACTGATATACACCTGCACATCAGCAGGAGAGGACTCTTTAAAGTAGAGACACTACATACTGATATACACCTGAACATCAGCAGGAGAGGACTCTTTAAAGTAGAGTCACTACATACTGATATACACCTGAACATCAGCAGGAGAGGACTCTTTAAAGGAGAGACACTACATACTGATATACACCTGCACATCAGCAGGAGAGGACTCTTTAAAGGAGAGACACTACATACTGATATACACCTGCACATCAGCAGGAGAGGACTCTTTAAAGTAGAGACACTACATACTGATATACACCTGAACATCAGCAGGAGAGGACTCTTTAAAGTAGAGGACACTACATACTGATATACACCTGAACTCAGCAGAGAGAGGACTCTTTAAAGTAGAGACACTACATACTGATATACACCGGAACATCAGCAGGAGAGGACTCTTTAAAGTAGAGACACTACATACTGATATACACCTTGAACATCAGCAGGAGAGGACTCTTTAAGTAGAGACACTACATACTGATATACACCCTGAACATCAGCAGGAGAGGACTCTTTAAAGTAGAGACACTACATACTGATATACACCTGAACATCAGCAGGAGAGGACTCTTTTAAGTAGAGACACTACATACTGATATACACATGGAACATCAGCAGGAGAGGACTCTTTAAAGTAGAGGACACTACATACTGATATCACACCCTGAACATCAGCAGGAGAGGACTCTTTAAAGTAGAGACACTACATACTGATATACACCTGACATCAGCAGGAGAGAGACTCTTTAAAGTAGAGACACTACATACTGATATTACACCTGAACATCAGCAGGAGGAGGACTCTTTTAAAAGTAGAGACACTACATACTGATCACACCTGAACATCAGCAGGAGAGGACTCTTTAAAGTAGAGACACTACATACTGATATACACCTGAACATCAGCAGGAGAGGGACTCTTTAAAGTAGAGGACACTACATACATGATATACACCTGAACATCAGCAGGAGAGGACTCTTTAAAGTAGAGACACTACATACTGACTACACCTGAACATCAGCAGGAGAGGACTCTTTAAAGTAGAGACACTACATACTGATATACACCCTGAAATCAGCAGGAGAGGACTCTTTAAGGTAGAGGAACACTTACATTACTGATATACACCTGCACATCAGCAGGAGAGGACTCTTTAAAGTAGAGACACTACATACTGATATACACCTGAACTGAGCAGGAGAGGACTCTTAAGTAGAGACACTACATACTGATATACACCTGAACATCAGCAGGAGAGGACTCTTTAAAGTAGAGACACTACATACTGATATACACCTGAACATTAGCAGAAGAGGACTCTTTAAAGTAGAGACACTACATACTGATATACACCTGAACATCAGCAGGAGAGGACTCTTTAAAGTAGAGACACTACATACTGATATACACCTGAACATCAGCAGGAGAGGACTCTTTAAAGTAGAGACACTACATACTGATATACACCTGAACATCAGCAGGAGAGGACTCTTTAAAGTAGAGACACTACATACTGATATACACCTGAACATCAGCAGGAGAGGACTCTTTAAAGTAGAGACACTACATACTGATATACACCTGAACATCAGCAGGAGAGGACTCTTTAAAGTAGAGATACTACATACTGATATATACCTGAACATCAGCAGGAGAGGACTCTTTAAAGTAGAGACACTACATACTGATATACACCTGAACTTCAGCAGGAGAGGACTCTTTAAAGTAGAGACACTACATACTGATATACACCTGAACATCAGCAGGAGAGGACTCTTTAAAGTAGAGACACTACATACTGATATACACCTGAACATCAGCAGGAGAGGACTCTTTAAAGTAGAGACACTACATACTGATATACACCTGAACATCAGCAGGAGAGGACTCTTTAAAATATGATGTTCTCTATATTGTCTACTTAATAATGACATCACAAAGACCCACTGGACGTCGTAACTGATCGTCTCTTGAAGTCTGGATTTTACTGCCAGCTTTTCTAAATCAGAAAATCCATCTCCGACAATTCCTCCAAATTACAAAAACGTGGTTCCCTGTGCCCTCTAGAATGACACGTATAAATATGTGCTGCCCAAACCACTGACGCTGTCGTTTGTCTTCGGAGGGCAGTCTCAAAATCAAACATTTATTGGTTTGGAGCTGAGGTGTAAATCAATGGCTGTGTGGGCCAGCATCAATCCTTCTGAAATGCTGTTATAGTGGAGCATTTATTCTACTCTACATCATTATTAATGAAAGGAAAAGTAGTTCACAAATATCCAAATGCTCAATTAATTTATGACACTATGGACATTTCTATTTATCCCAGGACCCAATTAAATGATCCGATAGTGTGATAAATGCTTTGGTAATTAGAGTTTGTTGTAATTACAGGGTGTGATTCAGATGGATAACCCACCAAATGAGTCAGGCTATCCGAGTCAGATCTATCTCTAGGTTAATGATATATTTCAAAAATGTCACAGCCAACAACGAGCTAATGCTAATCTAAATTAACAGATGAGAAAACAGTCGTGGAAAGCGGACATCATGGGTTGAAAATGAGCAGTTTTGACACACTGATGCGATACCGAGACAAAGCAGAGCACATATAGTATTGATTGATTGATACATTTCCTTTCGAACAAGAAAAATAAATAATTACAAAACAAATGTCGCAGTCATGTAAGAAAAATCAAGACAAAAAATGACATTTACAACAACAGCATGAGCAACATAAACAGTGCCACATCTAGTGTTTGAAAAGGAGTGAGAAGAAGTATAACTTATTTAATCTCACCCCCTTGTCCCTACATGATTTATTTATAATCTATAATCTGCAATAATTATCATTATTATTAATTATTATTGTTATTAATATTATTAATCTGCTTTACCTGTTGATTGCCATATATACATACACACACATACATATATGCACATACATACACACACATACATATATGCACATACATATATGCACATATACACTAGGGCTGCTCGATTATGGCAAAAATCATAATCTCGATTATTTGGGTCAATAATTGTAATTGCGATTATTCATTGACTTTGAAAACATCCATTTATTGGAGAAAAATGTGAATAGTATGTTTTTAACAGTTGATTACCCTGAACTTTAAGAATAACTCAACTGAAAAATCCTAAATAAATAAATAAGTAATAATAAAAAAAAAAAACGTTTTATTTCGATTACGTTGTTTTCGTAATCGTTGCAAGCCATAATCGTAATCGCATTAAAATATGATTAATTGAGCAGCCCTAATATACACACACACACACACACACACACACACACACACACACACACACACACACACACACACACACACACACACACACACACACACACACACACACACACACTGATGCTTTGTATCTGGGTGCGATACCAAAGAATTCACCAGATGATTTTTAGGAAAATAGCTAAAAGCAAGACGACATGTCCTTTCATCCAAAACAGACGCTTTCCTCTCAGTTGATTTGTGGTTCAGGATTTGCCGTGCATAAAGCTCAAAGGACGTGCACCATGTAATGTGTTTTCTGCACACATGAGTAGTTTCATATCGTGTCGTTGCCATAGCAGTCACAATTGACTTGAAATGGTCTTTTGTGTAATATCATTTCACAACATCGTTAATGCAAAACTACAATTTTCCGCTGCACACCATTAGGAGGAAATATCAGCGGATAAACACGCATTATGCAGACTGTTGATATGCAATGCTGTTGCTAACTACTTTGAATGAGCCACCTGTAGTACCAATGTTTTAATGCAGCAGATTGAAACCTCCATCTAACCTCACACACTGAGCTAAAGTCTCTGAGGCACTCTGACATTTCTGTTCGGTTTGTCGAGACTCATGGAAAACTTGGAGCGAAACATCCTCCCTCTCTCCCCTCTCTTCCTCCTCCTCCTCCTCTTCCTCTTCCTCGGGGTTGTTTGTTGCGAAAGCATTTGCGGGTTGCAACAGAACCGTTAGATTAGACCCGAGGGACACAAACACCATCGCAACAGAAGCAATTTGGGAGCTGAATGAAAGAAAAATCAATTATGCCAAAACCCCTTATTAACAATTAGTGCTGGTGAGGGGGCTTTCTCCTGCTTTTGTTTGTGCTGATTGTTTAGAGAGTGGCGTCGACAGCAGCTGGGGTTGTTTGTCCGACTATTGTCTTCAATACTGATTGTCAGCGCCTAAAGGGGGAAACGTTGCCAAATATAGTTTCTGGGTCTGCAAGTTTTACACGAGACAAACTCTGGGGTCACGAGGACTTGCATTCATCGGTTCAGTCTGTTGGTTCACTTGGTAATGAGAGACCTTTTAAAAAGAAGTGTATTTCCTCTAGAAGACCTTAATTACAGTAAATGTCACTGCACTTTGTATTTAAACCTTAACATTTCAAGTATGTTGGCATGTTAGGGTTCATTTCAAACTAGAAGACATGGAGAGAAATATACATTATGGCCTCTCGTTGTGACCAATGTGAACAAAGGCAACAAAGGGTATTATTTAAAGACAAACCACAGTTAACTCTGAGCCGGTGTTTAATTGCACACCAATCAGAGTCAATGTACCACTAAAGAAGGTAGCCTAATGGCGCTGAATTAGAGTTGAAGGGGGATTCATCAGGACTTTAAGTGGACCACCCTCCAACGTCTATCAACTCCTAAAGTTATTACAATATTCACTGGATATAAATTCCTTTTCTCAATCTGATATTTCAAAGGTTCAAAAGGGCTTTATTGTCATATGTACAGCTACAGGGTAGATGCAATGAAACACGTCGCTTATATGCAACCTCCATCAATGCAATATTAATATATAAGACGTTACAAAACAACAAGACAAATAGTGCAAGAAGAAACGGAATCCATGAGATGCAACGCTGGAGTCTGGGATGGAGATTATATATCGATGGATATATTATGGTGTATTTTGGGCAATCAAATACAAAATAAAGTACCGAAAAGATTAGGCATTGTACAACTGAGAGCGAAATGTCATAAAGACGCAATAATTGAATCAAAATACCTGAAAGATAATTCGTTTTTTAAGATTTTATCCATGCTTTTTTTTCTGCTTCTCACAGAGCTGACCTTTCCTTTTCGTCTCCGCTCATTATCACGTCCCGTCTCCAAGTAAAAGTAAAAGGTCGTCAGAAAAACGAGTGGAGTAAAGTACTGATAGCAGAAAAATGTACGTAAGTATTTGTACTCCACTACTTCCACCTCTGTATATAAATAAACTCCCTTACACCCAGTCACAGCTGGTGAGGGCTGGTGAGGGCGATGATGAGCATCTGGCTTTGTCACATTATCCGAGACCTCAGGTGACCCCTGGCTCACCAAAAGGCCTGGGGGGGGGCGTTATGGAGCTCGGGGGGGGCAGGAAATGAGCCGAGAAAAAGGCCCCGTTGATGAACTACAAGTGAAGCGTGTTTTCACCTCGTCTGTCCGTCGGCTGCCAGCCAACAGCAGCAGATGTTCGAGGCTGATTCGGTCACTGGGACGAGCCAGAGGCTGTTACTCCGAGAGAGAAAGGTCTCATGGTCAAATGTGATTTTCTCCATGTGGTAGAGAGCTTGTTTACATGAGTTTTAAATGTTAGCGTGAGACTCACATGCTTACGGCTGTTTGGAGTCGACATAGAGGTACACTGATAAATAAGTCATCAGAAACTGGAAGTCAGTGCTTTGCTTTCTGAACCCTACGCTCATATTTCACCGTGAGTTTTCCAACTGGAAGGAGAAAGCCAGCAAGGAGGGCATTACAAATAATTGTAATGGGAGTCCTGCAAGGCCACCATTCGGCTGAAGCCATAAAGCCATGATGGTAATGCTCAAATGTCAGCTAAAGGAATAACCTGCTGCTCGAAGAATCAGCTGGAAGGCAATATAATTACACTTTTATAAAAGCAGCCCCTTTCGCTCAAGTTATGCCAGATGTATGTATCCCCACAGTTAGAGGATAATTATTGTAAAGCACGCTGAAATCTAATCATTTACTAACAGGATACGTGTTCCCATTAAAATAAACAAGCAGTTCTCGGTCAAGTAAACACACACGATGAGCGGAGAACATGATTAAGCATGTCAGCTAAACTGCTCTGCAATATTTATAGGGCGAGGATCTGAAGGAAAATGTAGTCGTGATGAAAGTGAAGATCAAATCGAAGTAAAAGCCCCGAGGCGGGACTTCCTGCTGAGAGGAAGGAGGGGAAGGAGAGGATGTGAAAGGACAGGAAGTGGTGAGAGGTTAGTGAGAGGGATGAGAAAGAAAGAGATTGAGATTGGGGTGAGTTTGGATTGTAATCAAGCCACAGGTAAATGTTTTCACAAAGGCAATGCTTCGTCTCACAATGCCAACAGAAGCAAAGAATATTCTGCTTTCAAATGAGACGTCCAATCTCTGTCTTATTGTCAGTGACTAAATGCATCATCAAAACATATTCCTTTTGATAAATAGAGTAAATAACGTGCATCTAGTGGACAAAAGGAAGCTGTTTCCAGTCTCTATGCTACATGCTAACTGGCTGTACTTTTATATGTATCACACACACTTCAAAGAGGTATCAATCTTCTAATCAAACTCTGAACTATCAGCTATAACGGAGGCGTGTCGCGCTGATGGATGAGCTTTCTGCACATAGACCCTAAAGAAAAAGAGGTTTAGCTGTGAGGCAGCAGCAGGTATCAGGTCGACCCGATATGAGAAGTCGAGTACATTCTCTAATACCTCATTCACACCAACGCAACTCCGGTTCAAGCTCCGTGCTAGAGCTTTTCAGGTTCAGAACCGGTTCTTTGGTTTAGCTCCGGCTCTTTTCACACCGCCCAGAGTCCGACTGGTGCTGCGTCATTGCGTCATCGTTTGCGTGTCTGCTTCATAAAGCCAAATCGCGCGGAAACCCCTCACAGCTGACACCGACAACAACAACAACAACAATGGCCGATTGTGCTCCAGCTTCCTCTGCACCTCTTCAGAAGACCAGATTCCCAGCAGGTAGCTGGTCTCTTCAGTGGACCACTGCTGCTTGTTAAGATTCTCCATCGTTGTGTACAAGCTGGATAAAACGTGGGCTTTTTGTTGTTGTTCAGGAGTTGATCTGTCTCTGCCGCCGCCTCAACGTAAGCTTTTAAAAGGCATGAGTAGGAACTTCTCCTGAGATTTGCACGCAGCACGACTTAAAGATGACTTATACAGATTGAGAAGCAGGATGAGGAGCTAACTGTGAAGTTAACAGGGCGGCTTTAATCACCCGCATTATAAAAGGAGCTACCGCTGTCTCTAACATCCCGCCTTGGTCTTAAAGTACATTATCAGGCGGAGACTCACCAGCCATTACTCCCACTAAATCCTCAGTATGTGCTTTAAGTATATAAGAATTAGAAATACCAATTACCTCAGAAGACTCTCTGAAGTACAGGTGCAGATGTTTCACACTGCTTCCAGTCAGTTTCATGAGGACAATTTGTTCTGCAAAACAAATGATAATAACGGACCTCTCAGGAGCGCGAGAATTAAAAACACACACACAAACTAAAACCACATGAAATCTAATAGAATAATGGTAATAATACGACATCTAGCTTGTTTGTTCGATTAAAACCCAAAACAATTACATGTTCTTCCAATTCCAATACAATTTGTTATCTTTATTACAATTATAACAAATCAAGTATTGTTTAGAGCCCACCAATAATGATATTTAATTATGCAATTATTGTTAGTGAAATTAAAAGTTCCTCTGCATGCTATTTCCCTTTTCTGATTGATGATTTTACAAATGGGTTTTTAGGAGGCATATTTTATTTATTTTCATATATAAGTCAAGTTTGGAGAAAGTGAATACGTCCTTCGTCTTTGTTTTTCATCTCCCCAGTGCTAAAGCTCCTGCCTGCACATATGTGTGGATACTAAAGCACACAGATATTGTTCTAAACTGTATTAAAGTAAACAGGTATTATCTTGAACTGTATTGAAGTGAACATGTATTATTTGGGACTGTTTAAAGTAATCCTATATATATAAACCTTCTTACTTACACTCCATAACCCAGAGACCCTGACACACACACATACACTTCCTCCCATCAGCAGACACACACACACATACACCTCCTGTCTCCATGCAGCACACACACATAAACTCCTTAACCCAGATATCAGCAACACACACACACATACGCCTCCGCTTATCAGCACACACACACACATACACTTCCCCTCACTAAACACACACACATGTTCTTTTTCAAGGTTCTTTCTGGGGCCAATAATCCCAAGCACCAATATATCTGTGTACAATGTTTGATACCAATATATCTGTGTACAATGTTTGATTGTTTTAAAAGAATAGTTTGTGTGAAACCTTCCCTGGGAAATTAAAGGAGTTGGGTCCGGTGGAAGATAAGAAGTGGCTCTCCACCTCAAAATAGATCCATATATACTGTTGTGTAGTCACGCAAAATGCCCCCTGTTTCTGACTGGCTGGTCCCGATACCTGTATCGCACAGCAGTAGAACTGGGAGTCCAGAGTACTCTGTAAACTTGTATTGGTGTTTTTTACCATTAAAATCTGATTATTGTTATAACTTTTATGCCGGTGTGTTGAACTCCCTCTTTTATCAATCTGACCAGGCTCATCTAAAGGACGGCGCGGAGCAGAAGTGGGCTTTAAGCCACCACTACTGTGTCCTGCCCCAACAATACTCAAATGGGTTTTTAGGAGGCATATTTCATTTATTTGTTCATATAATTCAAGTTTGGGGAACTCTCTCTTTTCTGATGCCTATAGTTTGTTTTTCATCTCTTCCAACACTTGGTGATTCATTCAGAGACAAACAGCCTTTTCTGTGCATCAGCGATTATTCCCAAACACCCCGTCACCTCTTCAGAGGGTGGACGTCTCATTTCAAAGCAGGATCCATAAAACACATTAAGTAATGGATGCCTGTGTGTCTTCCCGCCTTTGTGCGTCGCACGGTCCCCAGAAATTAAAGTAAGTTAATTTAGCGGTCTATTGAGTAGTCCGTTCTATTTCCCATCACATCCCAAGGTGACGGCGTGATACACTTTCATGTTGCTTTGAAGAGAGGAAGACAAACAGATGGCCGCTGTGCTTTCTTCACAGGTGGGAAGAAGTGGAGTGCAAATACTTCGTTACTGTACTTAAGTACATTTTTCTGGTATCAGTACTTTACTCCACTACTTATTTTTCTGACCACTTTTTACTTTTACTTCTTACATGTTGAACTCAAATACCTGTACTTCTACTTCTCACATGTTGAACTCAAATACCTGTACTTTCTACTTCTCACATGTTGAACTCAAATACCTGTACTTTCTACTTCTCACATGTTGAACTCAAATACCTGTACTTTCTACTTCTTACATGTTGAACACAAATACCTGTTCTTTCTACTTCTTACATGTTGAAGTCAAATACATGTACTTTCTACTTCTTACATGTTGAACACAAATACCTGTACTTTCTACTTCTTACATGTTGAACCCAAATACCTGTACTTTCTACTTCTTACATGTTGAACTCAAATACCTGTTCTTTCTACTTCTCACATGTTGAACCCAAATACCTGTACTTTCTACTTCTCACATGTTGAACCCAAATACCTGTACTTTCTACTTCTTACATGTTGAACTCAAATACCTGTACTTTCTACTTCTTACATGTTGAACTCAAATACCTGTTCTTTCTACTTCTCACATGTTGAACCCAAATACCTGTACTTTCTACTTCTTACATGTTGAAGTCAAATACCTGTACTTTCTACTTCTTACATGTTGAACTCAAATACCTGTACTTTCTACTTCTTACATGTTGAACCCAAATACCTGTACTTTCTACTTCTTACATGTTGAACCCAAATACCTGTACTTTCTACTTCTCACATGTTGAACCCAAATACCTGTACTTTCTACTTCTTACATGTTGAACTCAAATACCTGTACTTTCTACTTCTTACATGTTGAACTCAAATACCTGTACTTTATTCTTAACCTGTACTTCTACTACATGTTGAACCCAAATACCTGTACTTTCTACTTCTTACATGTTGAACACAAATACCTGTACTTTCTACTTCTTACATGTTGAACCCAAATACCTGTACTTTCTACTTCTAACATGTTGAACTCAAATACCTGTACTTTCTACTTCTAACATGTTGAACTCAAATACCTGTACTTTCTACTTCTTACATGTTGAACCCAAATACCTGTACTTTCTACTTCTTACATGTTGAACTCAAATACCTGTACTTTCTACTTCTTACATGTTGAACTCAAATACCTGTACTTTCTACTTCTAACATGTAAGAAGTCAAATACCCCTGTACTTTCTACTTTCTTTACCATGTTGAACCCAAATACCTGTACTTTCTACTTCTTACATGTTGAACTCAAATACCTGTTCTTTTCTACTTCTTACCTTTTCCAAACAGGCTGGTTCCTTTAGTTTGAATGTGTGTTTGGTGACGTGATCATTATTCTTTAGAGCAGGGATGGGCAAATGGCGGCCCGCGGGCCGCATGCGGCCCCCACCTCCTCTTTTTGCGGCCCTCAGATTAATTTATAAACAACGTAATTAATTAAAAAAAAACTTGTAGTACTGATACCGTCCACTAGACTCCTAGTTACGTCGCGAGCTGCGTAGATTATTTCAAATACCGCGAAATAATCTGTGACGCATTTGTGTGTATTGTGTTTGTTTCCCGGGGAAACCCTCACAAGAAACACCGGCTGTTGTTACGCCTGCTGTGACGTTAAGTTGCCTCTTGTAATTATGCCGTTACAAGCTTCAAAGCTGTATTTATCATCTGAATTTGGCGAAAAAAGTTTAATATTCATAAAACCAAGACTTTGATTATTTGAAATCAGATGAAAACAAACTGTCACGGACCCTGCCGTGTTATCTATGATTACTACGCTTTTCATTCATAATGTCAGCGGGAGGGAGGGGGAGCGGCGCTGAGGAACAGCAGAGTGCGGGCTGACAGGTGTCTGTGTGGACACTCCCCTTATTGTGCGTCAGCAGAGCTACAAGTGTCTTAGGTTCAAGTTAGACAACTAATGTCTGGGTTAGTGTTCATGACTTCATGTTTATGTCATCTAATGGTTAATCTCAATGCACACACATTTTCCGTGCTTTCCAATAGTTTAAAATACTTTTATTCCACTGTTTAATAACCTGTTCAATACAAACATGCCACTTGTAAAAATGAAATAAAATGTCTGTGAACTGATATTTATTTAGTGAGCTTATTAGAGGATGTTCCCATTTTTTGGGGAACATTTTTTTTCCCTTTGATTGTAAAATGTCAATGAAGATGTCAGACTTAGTATATTTGTTAATAATTACATACAACACATGGAATTTGTGTGTGTGTGTGTTCCAAGTGAATCTGCGGCCCCCTGGTGGCCAGTACATCAATGATGTGGCCCCCACCACCATCAAAGTTGCCCATCCCTGCTTTAGAGTCATTGCGTGCCTATTGATTTGAACACGATCCGTGTATCCATCATTTCCTGGTCTTCTCTAAAGAAGAGGGACCAATGGAAACGTTGTCATGTTGCCGTTGTTCAGCATGGAAACATTCATTAGCTAACAATGACATTATTGTTCTATTAATATAAAGGGAGGTCAGGTACTCTTTAAAGCAGCTGCTAGCTATGGGTACTTTTTACTGAAGGACACTTCAAAGTTCTTTACTTTGACTTGAGCAAAGAAGTTTAGTCAGTACTTCTACTTTCACCTGAGTTTAAACACGAGTATCTGTACTTCTACTTGAGTGAAGGATGTGTGTACTTCTAATTGAGTAAAGGATGTGTGTACTTCTACCTGAGTAAAGGATGTGTGTACTTCTCCCACACATCCTGCTATTACACCCTCTCTAATCAGATTTTCCAAAGCGAGGCCTCGACTACCTTAACGCAGCGAGAGAGGGGAAAAGACCGGAAAGCTCTCTTTGAAAAAGCAGCTGCAATAACAGTGATCAGTCCTGACAGCGGCGCATGAGTGGAGACCGCACTCACATTTGGCACGCAGCTCAAATGTCATTTCACCTTCGGCGCACACTAAAAGGTGACAGGCTTCATCTGTCTACCGTGCAGCCGGACAGGAAGTAGGTGTAGAATCAGGAGGGGGGGTGTAGGACGAAATAAATATGTATTGTAAGACGAAAGACTGAGCGACGGCCCCCAAATGGCACAGATATGTTAATAATACATAATAAACGTCACTTGGGCTGGCTCTATAATTACATTAGAGCACAATTTGTGTTGCTGACGGGATAATGAGGCAGAATCAACAGCAATAACACGTCCGATACGTATAATCTGCGTCGCCATTTGTGATTGTTAGCGTGGTTTCAGAGGACTGGAAATGAGCAGCGGACACACAGGAAGTTGTTATTTCTGCAGCACCGTGAAATGGGAAGTTATTCTTCTTACATTCGGAGGTTCTAGTTTGGCTTCAATGAGTCAGAAACAATCCTACGCAGCCACCGCTGGATGTTACTTACAAATAGTTTTGTGTGGAAGACGTTCAAATAATCACCATTATGACAACAGCACTGAGTTTATTATTATTAACTAAACTGAAGGTATTTAAAAAGTGTAATCATGTCTTTTGATCATTTGTTTCCAATAAACTACATTTGCCAGTTTTTGCATATTAAAAAATCTGTACGACTTCAATGTAATCTGAGTTTTTCAATTGTCTTGTAATATTATATTTAAACTGTACTATGTATTATTTGATTGACCTGTACTTAAACCATATTGTATAATTGTTTGTAGTGTTTTGTTGATTGTTATGTAGCTGGCATAATTCATCTGTTCTCTTTCCAGACATGAATGTATTTGTGTGCACGGTCCTCTCTGAAATAAATACATAATAATGGGACCTTTACGAAAATGGCAGTGGCGGTTCTAGACCAATTTGACTGGGGGGGCCACTGGGGGGCCAGTTATTTTCTGAGGGGGGCACAATAAATGCAGGATGAAAAAGAGAACTAGACAGTATGAAGTAATTGCGCATAAGAAAACAATGCAATCCAGTTATTGGTATTTGTTTCAGTACACTTATTTATTTCAGATAGATCTTATAGTTATTACTGTTAGCTTCAGCTTAAGTTATAGTGCAATGTTTACACTCACACCATATTTATATAAAAATAAAGGCAATGAACAGTTACATCTCTACTGGCCCCCCCTAGAACCGCCCCTGGAAAGTGGACAAGACAGCCTCGTGCATCTTTCTTCGAACGAATAACCTGCAAGACGTCTTCTGTCTACACCGACATGTCGTAGCAATAGAGAGATATTCCTGAGGAGGGTGAAGAGGGAAAAGCTGCCCACAGACTCCTTGATCTTCACATCAAAATATCCCTGAACCTTCACAGGAAATTACGACGTAGAGCCGATTTCCAATTCCTACATCTCTCAAAGAACTGGGAGCTTTTTCCCCTTTGAAGAAATGATCCAATCTCCCTCTGCAAAGGGTCCACGAGCAAGAAGCTGACCCTATTCTTTCACACGTCTTATTCAGAGATGGATTTTATGTTGGGTTTCATCCTGAGACAATTTTTGGACACTTTCAGGACACTGAGTGGATTTGTCGCGATGGATTATCTGTGAAATGACACCTTGTGAAATAAACAACTAACTCACATTGTTCTGGTTTCAAGTTACAATGAAATATGTGTTTGGTTTCAGACACTCCTCTGTTTAACCTCTGTCCGACTCAAAGACCAATGAACATCTTTTCATATTATTCCTTGTAAGTGATTGATACAGGGACAATGAGATAAGGGGGTGGTATCACTCATCCTTTGAGGAAGGTCATTGGTGTGCGTACTCAAACCTTTCTTTAAATCCAACGTCCAGTCATCTTTGCACGTCCGGACAATAAGTTAAAAAGACCGTGATGAGGCAGGAACATTCATGAAGCCGACCTTCACAATGATTATTCGTTACTTGTTCTTTAACACCGTCATATTGTGTAATCCTATTGATTATGACTTCTTAATGAGTTTGACCTGCTGGGTTTCACATTAATGTGCAGTCAGGGAATTCAATTAAGACCAGTGAAGCTGCAGGAAGTGTCTGACGGGCGGGAAACAGTAGCCTCTTGCTCCTAATAACTAGCTTACACTTTGATGGTCTTATCATCTGCTGCACTGACAAGGTGTTGCCTCTTCATTATTTGCCGTATCCTGGCAGATGCATTAGCTGCGCTCTGGTTTATGTTAATTCAACCTTTAAAGTGATTAAAACTTGGATCAAAAGTTACAAAACATATGGTAGTTTTATCCTATTATGTACTTCTAACTTTACCCGACATTAAACATTAGTTTTTTGCTCTAAAAATGTACAGCAAACGATAAAGTGTCAGATTTATGACAGAAAGACAGGTAAAGTATTGATGATTTAATATTGTATACATTAAATGTTTCTTAACTCAATGTAACATCCCGTCATGTCTGCTAAATTATTCATGTCATGTTAATCAGGTTCATGTTTCACGTTTAGTTCATAGCCCAGGTTAGATTTATGTTTAGTCAAGTCTTTTTGTTCACCTGTCTAGTCCTGTCATTGCACTTCCTGTTTTATGTTGTACTTCCCTCTTGTCTCTCATTTCAGCCCCCCTTACTTCCTCCCTCTGTGTGTGTTCCCGCCATCGTCAGCGTCCGCCCCGCCCCTGATTGTTTCCACCTGTTCCCACTTACCTCATGTATAAATAGTCCTGTCTCCCTTTGTCCTGTGCCAGTTTGTCTTGTGTCATTAAGAGAGCCAGCTTATCACGCCAAGAGTTTTTGTACTTTGTGATCATAGTTAAGTTTATTTAGTTTGCTTTGCTACGTTTTGCCTCAGGAGTGATTTTTGTTTGAACTTTATACTTATCCAAAGTAAAGACCTTTTGAACAACAAACTTTCTTTTGAGTCGTGCGTTTGAGTCCAAGTGTCTGTCAAGGTTCCTAACATTCAATCGAGATGCTATTTACGGATAACAATGGTTCCCTTTTGCAACCCTACTTCTATTAGCTTAGTGTTTTGGGGTAGGCTCGTCCTGATTGGCCGGCTACTGTACGTTCATGAAATGCAAATTCAGTGGTGTGTTATTGGGGTTATTGAGTTAGGACATATGTTCATTTTTGGGGTTCTTCAGCGCATTATTACAAAAATCCTCTGCCTTATAAACAGTCCTGCTCACGTATCACCATTATTGTTCAAAATTAGAGTTATTATCCTCCAATCACCACACGACACATTAAGTCAAGATCTAAGGCACTAAGTCAGAAGATAATTGCACGAGTCCTTTAATCTCGCTGCACTTCTCTCATCTTTTCTTTCCACCTTGAACATCATTTCCTGCATTCATCTAAAACTGCTCCACTACTGTCAAACTACATTACACCTGCATCTACAGACTATCCACAACAAGCAAAGGCTCACCTTGTTCCCTTCCCACAAAGCAGTCTCGTTGCGTCATCAATTTGTTTTAAATCATGACGTGCTGATTCAGAAATCCCGGCAGTCGTCACCGATCTGAATATAGATACTTCTTCTTGGCTGCATGCATCCCCTTTGAAAGTCTTATGCATATTCATCAGCTGTGATATCCACCAGAAGGTTATTATCCGTAAATGTCACTCTGTAATTAATTAATCCTGTCTGCTGGTTGCTCTCCCTGTTGCTCATTAACGAGCTGATTGTATTCATATTCACAAATGTCCAAATATATACGGCTCTATTTTGGATTCGTATGCCAGAATATTCCACTTCATTAGCAGCAGAAAATCGCCGCAGGGCCGTTTGTCGGGAGGATCTGGAGGTGATTGTCCTGTCAGCCGTGAGCACAGGATCCCATGTGTGTGTTTCTTTGGGTTGTTGGAGTAATGAGCACATGGCTGCAGAGTCAGAAAGTGGGGGACATCTTGTTCGAGGAGGCAAAGTTGACTCCCACTGCAACGAGAATCACCTTGGATGGCTAATGCGGTCCAAGGAGACAATTATGGGGTAATTGTGCGCTGTTTAGCCAATTGATTTTAAAGCTATCCCAGAGGCACAACTATTACTGTTGCTTTGAGTTTTAATAAAAATCCAATATGAATTTGCACAAAACCGAGATGAGTAACTCTGGCACATTAGGCTGATAGAGAAGAATACCACGGCTCGCAAATGGCTCGCAAATAGCTTGACATTTACCCTGCCATGCACTCAATTATTGGTGGGAGTGTTATCCTTAGGCTCTGCTCAGTTATGCATGGTGCTTTTCTGCAAATGTAATAATATATATATAGGCTTTAAGGGACACATGTTCGGCTGATATGTGGCCGAAATGTGTGCTTAGCTGGACGGCTTAGCACTACGACAGATAGCATCATAATTGAAAGCTCACACGTCAAATCCCCCGACATCGGCCGGGTGTGAAGTGTTCTTCAGCAAAAAATACTAAACCCCTTCTCACACACTATCACTTATGATAGTATTAATGTATGAAACATAAATGTAAATTGAACAATTTGAGCAGAGGACTTCTTTTGTGTGCTTCTGATTCTACAATCCCCAGAAGATGGAGGAACTGGTTTGCTCGCTGGGTGATGTCTGAATGTGATGGGAAAGATTTGATATGAGACGCAGCACGGGGGATAAAGATTCCAGAATGTGCTTTAAGTTATTACAATTGACCCTGGATAGGTATTCTATATCTTCTTTTATCTATCACTGAATACAAAGTAGTAATATGAAAACTAAAAAGCAAGTCAAACATCTCATAGTTGGTATTTTACGCAGGAGCTAAAGGCTAATATAAGACGGTTAACATTTGCCACATATCACTAATCACAGCAGAGGCAGAGGGGGATGCAAAACTGAAGTATCATATATTATGTTCATCACCTGCAAGACCACATACAAGGCTTCAAACCTTTAGTTCACAACCAATAGCTGACTTCCCAGTGTCTACATCCACAAATACATCAGTTGCTGAAATGTTTTGATACACCGGAAACACCCATGGAAAAACGCTCTAGTATAACTAAAGACAAAGCTGACAGAGTGTAAATGTCCTATTAGTCGTATTATGCTTATGTTCTCCAACTATAAATTAGACTAACAGGAATATATCTGAACACTATAACTAAAGACAAAGCTGACAGCCGAGAGGTCATTTCATAAACAAAGTGTAAATGTCCTATGAGTGAGATATATTCCTGACTACAAACACAATGGATATGTCTCCAAATCTATCTATCTATCCATCCATCCATCTATCTATCTATCCATCCATCCATCTATCTATCCATCTATCTATCTATCCATCCATCTATCTATCCATCTATCTATC